>NW_019385869.1:32697-213615 GCF_000671375.1 Centruroides sculpturatus | reverse complement strand
ATAAAAATTAATGAATTTAATAATGTTTTCATTGAATGATTATTCTTAAAATTTGAAATTGTCATATAGCAACGCCAAATAATATAGAATTTTTGTATAATTGACATTAATATACTATGAATGGATACATTTTTGTTTTGAATGTTTAAACCTAAAATGTTCATATTTACGAAGAGAATTTTCCACGAAGTCGATAGTTGATCATTCTGATCTTCTACTCTTGGTTGTACGTTTATCACCACAGAACTCATGACGATACTTCTATTTAAAAAATTCATACCAATGTATTATTAACTTTACACGTTCGAAAACAATAACTATTACTTACCTTCTTGAATTTGCTTTGAAATCTGAAAAGTAGAAACAAATGAATTGACGTTTAAACGAAATACAAATTAATGTCGTCAAACAAATATTAACACGAATGTTCTTGCCGAAATAGGAAGGAATGTGTAAAACTGATCAAGCTGCACAGTTACCAAGCTTCAATGACGTGACAATTGGCACACATTTGCAATGAACACGTCAGTTTGATGCGTGCTAAACTGGGACGTTTCTGACGTCATTTAGAATCGCTGTACCATTTAGCAGTACATTTTTACTTTGATAGTGAAATCGATTACTCCAAGCCTCTCGAGAAAGCATTGTCTAATGAAAAGAGAGGGTTGTATCCCATTCACAGGCTAAATATTCGGCATCGTTCTTTATTCGAATATATTATAATATATTGTACTAATTGATAGAATATTAAACACTCAACTCCGTTGTTTGAAATGACAACATTTTATTTGTACATTTATCTTAAAAAATAAAATAATTATTTTAACATTTAAATTTCGAATATTCTCGTATTGTTTTCGATTACAGTAGTTAATAATATTGTATTGTGATATTAAATTTTAGTAGTTTTTTGTTTATTAAGACATTATTGACCACTACGTAATATTCAGACATGCAAGATCATTCTATAATTTGAGTTAATTCAGGTAAAGTTAGTTCTTGTAAAAAGTACTGAAACAATGTAAATAATTTTACAAACTCGAATAATAATAATCATAACTGTAAAGAAATAGATTATGATGAAAAAACTGCAATGTTTACGTGGTAAGAGGAAGTGAATATTTTGTTGCTTTTCATCAATATTTTTAGCTTGTAAACACTTTACTTAATTAATGGGACTGCTAAAATGCTGCGGGTTTTATAAACAAGTTACAGGAAGATCCTCTTATGTTGGATAAAAGATAGCAGCTTTTCTTAGTAACAGATAAAATTGCTATTGCTAGTAATTTTCCAGAGTTCATCACTTTACAGCAGGGACCACCAAACTACGGACCGCGGGACAGATCCGGCCCGCGAGGTCAGTTATTGCAGCTTGCCCAGCACTGTGCTAAAATATAATTATTTATATGGAAATATCGTAGATTGTAGCTGAACTATGTAGATAAGATTAAAATAAGTGCCAGTACAAATGCCATAATTGGTCTAATCTGATTTTTGACAGTAATATAATATTTTTTTTTTTTTTAGAAAATCAGTGAAATGAAAAATTCGGCGACATTTTGAAACTTTAGATATCAGAGTGCTTTTTAGTGTAAGTACCTGCAATGAATTTTCTAAGAAAAGCGATTAGGAGCTTGCTGTAGCGATCGTGTTTGTGTATCTATGTATATAATCGAGATGGGTTAATGATAATAATAATTTTAATAAGCACAGAGCCCAAACGGTTAGGAGTTGGTACACAATTAGGGTACGTCACGAGAATGTACACTAAGAAGGGATTTTTTTTTAAAATTCTCCCCGCCGGAAGAGGCAGTGAATTAAGGCTTATCGTAAAAAAACTCAGCTTCTACTGTACTATTTTAGATGTTATTTCTTTATTTTTAACTGTGTTTTAGTATGGCATGCCACGAAAATGTCATGAGAAGTTTTTTTTTTAGATTTTAGAATTTTAAATAAATCATTTTATTCAAGTAAGGTTATTATCAAGTAAGTTCATTTTCCGTTATAATGAAAATTAACGTACTTGCCTGAGCAACGCCGGGCTCATCTGCCAGTTAGTAAACAAATACGATGGATGTCTTTATTTTTTGTGTGTTCAGTATTTTATATTGAACAAAATAGTTATGCGGCTGGCTCTCGTCATTTTGTCATTTATCTGGCCCGCTGTTGAAAATCTTTCGTGACCAATGCTCTAGGGAATCTTCTGCGAAGAGATTTCAACAACACATACTTTAATTTTTTGGTTTTCATAATAATTTCCTACTGTCCTCGATTGTGAAAGTTCGAGCCGTTTTTAAGCCAGGTATTTCGAATTTTCAAAAAATGGCTATCGTGTCTCCATTCTGCTGGAAACACTAAACATTACTTTTTACTATCATCATTCTTAAATAATATTTTAAACAATAAAAACTAATATAAATTTTAATATTGTATAGGAAACATTATCCTTCATATAATGATAGGAGTTTTAATATATACAGTTGTAATCAATCGTGCGATTACACGTGTAATTTCTTGGATTATTAAGAACCAGATTAAAAACCTTGTATACTTACAAAGGATTTAATCAATCTATATATATATATATATATATGAACGTGTGTGTGCGTGTTTCCCTCTTCAGCCAAAACTACACATCGCACATGAATGGTGTTTGTGTGTGGTAGTAGCCCCAAGTTTCCCACCGTGCAGCATGGTGGTTGCGTCTCGATAGCTATAACGGTGTGGGAGATATGGGGGTTGAAAGTGGTTGACTTCGAAAATGTGTAACAATGGAAGTGTCAACAAGTGGAAGTGTTAACAATGGAAGTGTTAAGAATGGAAATGTTAACAATGAAAGTGTTGAGTAACAAAGAAAGTGTTAAGATAAAGCTTCATGCAAGATTTGCAGCGCAGATGCGGATTTGTTGCGTTTTTGCGGGATATCGAACATATTTTTAGACTCATGTAAAAATTCTCTAATTAGTCTGGAAATGGAAAACTTAATTCTTGCATTCTATGAAAACGGGTAAGATTGGCTATAATGTAATCTTAATTTTAAATGTTTTCGAATAGTCGAAGACCGTTATATGGGAGTAGTGGGGATGGCTTTTGGAGACATGTGACGCACATGCTTCAGTTGATTTTTCATAAATAAAAGTGTCCGAATAATAGAAAAAAAGTAGAAAGTGAAAAGTGAATAGTAATGTGTGAAAAGTAAAAATATAAAAAACAACACCAAAACGTAAGAAAGAATTTTTGCAGTCTCGAATCATATCTCAAAGGCAAAAGATGGCTCAGAGAATTGAAACCACGAAAGAAAGTACATGTAATATTGCTACGAGAAACAGAAATAATGAGACAGAAGAGCAACTTGAAAATTATAAGGAAACACATTGAATCAGAGAAAAAAAAAGAGAAACAGTCTTCTTATGTAGAGAAAGAGAAACATTCTTTTATATATAAAAAAAGCTATATTACATATAAATGTACGAACAAATAAAAACCCAGCGATGCGGGTACTTGCAGTTAGTATTTTAATAACATTTCCAATATTATTGATTTTTCTAAATATCTGATATATTATTTATGAATTTATCTGTTTATTGTGTTTCATTTTGTTCCATTCATAATTAATTCCGTAATGAATTTATATTTCCCATTTTACACTGTCTGTGCAGTAAGTAAATAAAACACAAATTTTTAATTAAAATTTCCATTTACTTGTTGACAACGAACGAAATGTCATTAATTGATTTCGAATTGTCACGAGAAATGTTAGGAAATTAATAGTGTTGAAATCGATTAAAAGTTACGTTTGGACGCTATTGTCATTGTCGATATTGAAGAATATAAGGTTTGTATTTTTGGAAAAAAATATTTTGGCAATTTATAGATTCTTTTGATAATCTTATATAGTGAAAGAAAATGTTTTATATTTTTAGAATTCATATAATACGATTAATTGAGTATTTAAAGCGATATACCGGCATATTTACTCTATATAATTGGCTACAATTACACTTATCACTAGCAATCTGACTCGCAAAGGAGTCAAATGTCATAGATGGATGAGTCGATAAAACGGATCTTTCTACAGCAATCGTGCCCTGTCTCTCACTAACCACCCGCTCTATTGTGGGAATAAACGAGCTAAACATATTTTTACAAAAGCCTTTTAATGCCCACAGAGCAAGAAAGAGCANTTAATGAAATCACATATGTTTCATCGCTTAGTTTTTCTCTTCTAATTTTATGCTTAGTAATAGTATAATCATTGTTATGATTAGATATGTTAAACCAATTTCTAGGAATAATAACTTCGCTCAGACCAACTACCCATTTTCCACGTAAATCAATAGGTGGATTCATTTTCACAATGAAATGAGACTGCTTATTTTCAGGAAGTAAATCCATGCTGGCATTGCTTATAAGAGTTACAAAAAAGTCTGACTGCATCATTCTGTAACCTTCTGTAATTCTTCTGTATAAAATCTTNTCTCTCACTAACCACCCGCTCTATTGTGGGAATAAACGAGCTAAACATATTTTTACAAAAGCCTTTTAATGCCCACAGAGCAAGAAAGAGCAAAAATGGAAAACCCGCAGTAATATATTTAATTGGTATTATTTATAGCCGGAGTCGGAAACTAATCGGCGGTGTCGTGCAAAACGAACTTTATAGTTTATTCCGGGTGTCGACAAGATTCTACTAATTTCGTTACATATAGTATCAAAATTGATCCGGTTATAATGGAGTTGAAAAATTAATAATTAAAATTTAATTTTTACTAATTTCTACTCAATCAGAGTGACATTAAAAATCGTCCCGAGTGCCACGTTTGGCACACGTGCCATAGGTTGCCGATCACTGATTCATAGTATTTTTCAAATTTAGTCCCACACTCGAATCATTATCTTCTTCAAATAGTGGCGTTGAATAGTTAATATTATATGTTTTGATAATTTCAACATCACAATAACAATATTCACAACTATCTAAAGGAAATTTGTAATATTCAGTTATTAAATCAATGCTCTTATATATTTTAGTAGATCTTTATTATGTGAAATATGCAGCTTGGTAATTATTATTTTTCCATTTACTAGTGGTTTTCACACTTAATTAGCATGAAGAGCATCCAGATTATATAAATAATATTTTTTGAAATATTTTACGTGCAGACCGTATATTATTAAAATATTAAACCGGATGTTTGTTTATATTTACACAAACTGAAAATAAATTCATTATTCGTTCCAATGTTTATTTATTCCAAATTATATTTACTTTCAACTTTCTAAATGAGTTTTAAAACTTTTACGTTGTTTAATTTAAAATTAAATTTAGAAATAGATTGTCGATTTAAATTTCGCAGCTGGATATTTCTTCGCAACAGTGTTTCCAGAAATATAGTTTATCACAGGATCAATCGTATTGTACGCGAATCAATAGAATCAATAGATTATTGCGTACACTTCGTCAAAACAGCTCTCAGAAAATTTTCCGTCATTCCTTTTATACAAGGTCTTGAGATTATTCTCTGTAAAATGTTTACAATCAAATTCTGTAACATTTTAATACAGTACTTTGAAATATTTAAAAAAACAAAGTGGCAACCAGTGACCTAATTGTTAAAACCATTGAACTTGGTACTCGGTGCTGTGTTCGAGCCTGATTAACACGCTGGCCATGTAGAGTTTTCTGAGTTTTCTTCGCGTTTTCAGCACCTAATTAGTAAACAGTATTTCGTAGAAAGTCCTCCCGGAGTATTGCCCACGTGTTGCGTTACTGTATGAATATAAACCAACCAAAGCACCATGGTATTTTTTCGAAATAAAACCACTTTATTCAATTCGTTTATCCAGTTAACATGTGTGTCGCTAAGTTGTGCTCGTAACTAATATCATGGAAATGTATAGTTTTTTCTTTATCTTATACAGACACTAAAAAAGCTCTTTTCCATATCCCTCGTGGGTTCGACCAATTAAATATGGAAGCGGCCGAGTGATAGTGGGTCTTACATATTCATGCCAGATCTCCACTAAAGATTCCTGAAAAATTGCTCACCCGAATCGATTGCAGATTGCCTAAAACACTGGACTGATGCCTTCATTTTTTTTGACTTTCCCACCATAGACAAACATTATATCCACATCTATTATTAACTTTTCTGTGACCGGATGTTATCGTCTGCTATTATTGCATTTGGTATATGTATTGAAATTTCGTATCGTAAATGTAATTTTTTGTGTAAGATATCAGCAGAACGGTAATAATACCTTGTATAGTTGAGTTTTTGTAGTTTCGAACTGAAGGAATCGAACTAATCTAGACATATGTATAATATGTATTTTAGTTTTAATAATTTTAAAATGTTGTCTAGTTGCTTCGTGAACAAATTGTCTTTACTCATACATCACGGTGTTATTATTTTAAAAAGTGTGGACTTATGAGAATAGGGAAGTATAATTTGCATGACTCGTGTATGACTTATTTTTTTTCGCACAAATGAAAGTTGCCTGTGTTTATTCGCATATGCAAGCTACATAAGTGTTGCTTTTACAAATATTCTGTTAATTGTTACGTATTCTCTTGTGTATTCAAAAATCAATACTATCGTCAATACGGATATTTACTGATTTATTGGTTTCATTTCGTGTTACTTTTTCGGTGTTATATACAAAAGAATAAAAATTATGGCCATCGGTAAAAAATTTACCCCTTCTCAAGATTTTTACCATTTTGAATTCAGGGGACCTTAATACGTCGGTAAATTCAACAAAATTCTTATTTTTTTATTTATTTATAGATGTTTCTGTGCTTGTGGGGAGGGGATACGATTTTTGTTCATTCTGTTTGAAGTTTAATAACTCCTGCACTTTTTGACGAAAAGTTGTGAAATTCGGTATGGCTGTTTGATTATTAGGGGAATTGATTCTGTTAAATTTTAACGATTAAAGATCGAAAGAGTGGGGAGATAGAGGAGTCGTGTATCATATCTCGAATGGACTTTACTCGATATGAGAATTTAGTTTTTTTTTTTTTAAAACCCATCCCTACCATAAAAATTAAGCTTTTTGCCATTTAATAGTAGTTAAAAATATGAAACTTTTTTATAAAATAGAACATTTTAACAGATTACATCACCAAAAGTTGCCGGGAAAGTTAAGCAACTCGTTGCTTGTTTTTAAAATAAAGTAATCATGTAACTTTCGGGTGTATTAATATTATCTTGAATCAGAACATGAGATAAATGTTGAGATTTATTATGAAGTTCAGACAAGCATGTTTTGCAATGGTTTAAAACACTCTAAAATATATAAATTACGTAAATCTACTTTTATACTTTTCAACAGCCATCTCATCTCTTGTAGCGTTTTATAACGTCATCGCACATTTATACTCTAAATATTACGTAACGTATTGCTTCGATCCACTTCCTGAATTGTACTAACATGTAAGAAATAATACATAGCACGGTATATCAAACGTTGCATTACTTTATTAATTACTTGAGTAACATACAAGGCAGTGACATATAAACAGTATTGTTCGCTATGCACCACTTAAGAATCAAAAATGT
The DNA here is from genome assembly GCF_000671375.1 of Centruroides sculpturatus. Classification (NCBI taxonomy): domain Eukaryota; kingdom Metazoa; phylum Arthropoda; class Arachnida; order Scorpiones; family Buthidae; genus Centruroides; species Centruroides sculpturatus. The sequence continues at coordinate 206,050 of NW_019385869.1, read as the reverse complement.
AATAGGCTGTAGAGTTTCTGGAGGTTTCTCCTGCTTAACTAGTACATAATATAAATATTAAATATTATATAATAAAACAAATTTACTAGAATAATATTACGATAATGTATTACAAAACATGATGTTCCATAAATCACGTTGTATAGGCAACATAATCGATCAAATTATATGTTAATATGTTGCTTATTGCTCCGAGAGATTCACAAGTGCCATTTAATTATTTTACACATTGCAAGACGTCAGAAGTCACGGCCTAGCTTACCTGATTAAGTGACGTGTTTATAAACGAAAATCTATCAGTGACTACACAGGTCGAATTCGATTTCTATGCGTTATTTTGCATCATTGTCCCGAAACGGAAAACCAGAGTTTACGTGGTTTTTGACATATATGTCATGCCTGTCATCAAAGCGAATCTTAGAGCAGAATATTTCATTATCCTAAACAAATCAACGCTTAGAATAGGCGGAGTCACATTAATTTCTATGAGAATTCTAGTGTGGGCATCTGAAAAACGGATATTATTTTCTTCTTTGTAAAACTGAATAATTTTTCTCGCTGTTAGAAGATTTCCTTGGTTTTAATATTCTTTGAAAGGCGAGTTCTTCAGAGTAAGCTTTAATCCTGTCCATCTTCCCGTAGGGAAAAAATTTAAAAATTCCTTTCTTGGTGTGCGTTCAAGTGACGTACCCTAACTGTGTACCAAATTTTAACTTTCAACTGGTTTGGCTCTGCTCTTATTATTATCATCATCATCAACCCATCTCGATTATATATATAGATTATTATTTATTCGTGTAGGCTATATGGACTTCTTTCGAAGAAATAATCATTTATTGTACAGTTTATGTAAGCCGAGAATTATTCTGTTGTCTTTGATTAAATTTGTTAGAATTTACTAATTTGAACACAAACATTAAATTTTAAACATATTTCTTCATATTTCTTGCTGTTAGCTTTCGGTCACGTGATCGTTCTATATTTATCAACTTGGTGGAAAGATTTCCCACAGTATTCCTTCTCATTTCTAATTTGCATATTTGTCATAGTATTATTACTAACATTTTATTAAACAGAGAAAAATTTTTTAAACTTTTAGCGTTCCATAAAATTTAACATTTGATGACAATGACAGGAGCATTTTCAGTCTATCCCATATGCATCATTTCGCGCCAGATTTCGTAGAGCGCGGTTTAGTGTTTCTGTGGTGTTTCTCGTTTCATTTTTAAAAAGTTTACTGCGATAAATTTTTATTACGTGTATCCATACATTTTGCGTTGATTTTAACAGATAAAAGGTGATAATTTTACTGTGAATTTAGAACTTGTTTCAGAATATGCTACTTTAATAATGAATTTAATAATTTACATATTACAATTGAAAATAGTTACATTAATTATTACATTGACTGAATTTAGTAGGACAGTATCAGAGATAATACAGTAATACCCCGAACTTACGCGATAGGTAAGACCGAGCGGTAACCGCGTAAGTCGAATTCGCGTAAGTCGCGGTATAATTTCGCATATAAATACATACAAATAATTTATAATTGGGGCCGGAGACTAAAGAAAACAATAATTTAGAAAAAAATGTTTAATGAAATACATATGTATAACAAATTAGGCCTATATTATTTTACAATTTTTCACATTTACTCGATTATTACGCCATAATTTTAACATTGTTTCCATCTCAGCGATAATACTGTGACGTTTACGAATGATGCTTAAATTTAAAGATTGAACATTTTTCACAGCTTCGAGAATTTTTTCTTTGCCTTTTATAATTGTTCTGAACGACAATTCCGGTAGATCAAACTTCTTTGACAATTAAAATTTTTCATTTTTGTATCGAAGTCTTTAATAACGGGTACGTTCGTAAAGTCAAACGAGTTAAACGCGTTAGTAACGAATCGTTCGAAAAGTCTAACGAAATAGGAATAACGATGACGTCATTTTCGTTTGACTCGTTCGACTTCACGAACGTACCCAATGTTAACTTTACATTCCAAAGATAAAGTTTTTCTTTTCTTGTTTGATTCAGAAGAATTAGTTCTACTTCGTTTGGATCACATAGTAGTAGAGTCTCTTGTCTCCGTAGATATAACAAACACAGAAATAAATAACACAAAATAAATTGTAGCTATGTGTGGATTCCGCGCGACACATCCGAACATGTAAGCTGAACAATAGTGTGGGGGGGTGAGTAATCAAGGGTTGAGTGGCGCTCAAACAAAAGACGAATCCACGAGATTTGAAAATCGCGTAACTTAGGATTCGCGTAAGTCGGGGTAGCGTAAGTCGGGGTATTACTGTACACACGTGCGACGACATTGCGAAAAACTCGAAATGTTTTCATCGTAGCGCAAAAGTAGAAAACAAAAAGTCATGTCTATCGTATTTTTACGTCGTAATATGCAAAACTTCGAGGACGGGCTATAATTGCTTAGTTAAATTGATTCAAACCCTGACGTACTATCACCTTCAAACTAATCCTCTTAATGGACGACACAGCGTTTTTCAGCGCTGGTACAGCCTTTCTGTAAGCCATGTTTTTAACAACATGTTATCTGTTATGCTTTTTTCACCTCATTTGAGAACTGAGAATGGCTTGAGGTCGTTTCGATTTCTTTGAGTCGTCCTGTCGTTTATATTTTACTTTTTATCACACCATTAATTAATGACTCATTTTTTACTAAGTAGAGGAAGCATTATGTAACACGAATAGACTTAGTATTGTTATGTGGAAATCGCCTTTTGTAACTTGTGCATGAGAATTTGTATTTTTGAGTATTTTTCCAATTATGTTAAATTCAGTTAATGTCACCAGATTTTCGTACGTAAAAGGAAGCATGAAATATATATTTCATAACAACATAAAATCAGTTTTCGCCTTAGCTGCAAGTTACAATACAGCCAACACTGCACGCACAATACACAAATTGATAAGCTTTATTCATTGAAAAATCTGCACACGTTCCACGAAGTGCTTTTTTTTTTAAGTACAGTACATCTGACTACAGGTGCATTCTACGACTTCTATTAAATATACCGGATGTTAGTAATAATAATTTCACCGAGTTTACAAAATATTATATTTACGTTTCGTTACGCATAACACAAAACTTCGAATTTAGGTCTCAATATCTCCGTTTTACAAACGTTTATTTTTCATTTATACATTATCTGGCTATGTCATACACTCAAAAAATCGAAAGAAAGCTTAATCTTAAAAATACAGATGCGCTGTATACAAAACACTAAGTGCTAATAATGTGTAAAATCTTCATGAACACCGACTGTCCACGAGATGCTTCTACTTTTCATCCTTCCATTTTTAACCACCAAAATTGAATAGACTCGATATCCCTTATTATTATTATTATGCAAATTTCCGTTTGTAAAGTTTACCTTTCATGAGATATATAAAAAAATAGACGTGGGCATTCACACATACGTAGAAAATTAATTTTTTGACTTCCTTATGTGCGGAGGTGTCAAAACACGACGATTCTAAAAGCAAGAAAGGTCAAAAGTCACACGTGTAACATATTATAACTTCAGCTAAACTTCAGCTAATTACATTGCTATATTGCTATTGTAGAAAACTTGAGAGTTACAGAAAATTGGTCAACAATAACTTTGACGGGTGATAAATAAGTTCTCTATTAAATTTGATATAGAGAAGTAACTAAAAAGCCAAATCAATAAATTGTTTAGTCAATCTTAATTTCATTTGATGGTTTACTCTAAATTAATAATTTTTATCGGTAAATATTTATTTAATGTCTGTTAAAATTGTTTTTTAAACAATAAAAAAATCATTATCGAAAGTATTTTTAAAGAAATAATTAAAATTTTTATAGAAATAAAACTTCTGAAATTAATTTCTATTTTGAATTGTTTCGAATTAAATTAAATTACGCTATTCAACACACGTGAAAGACTGCGGATAGATAATTAATATTAAGTTTGTTAATTTAAAAAGATTTTAACAAATGAGTTTAACATCAAAACATTTCTTAATAATTTTTAAACAAATTACTTTATGAATCAAATAATTTTTTGTAATTTTGTACAGTTATAATCCGTTATAATTCTTTATAAAAAGCAAAGGTAAAAATAGGTGCTATCGTAACAGAATTAATAAATAGCCAAAAATGAGTAAGACAAGGATGCTTACTTCCCCTAACTTATTTAATATATACTCAGAAGAAATGGTGAATAAGTGCATGGAAAATGCAAAAGGAGTTAGAAGACATCAAGTCTATTAAATTTGCTGATGATCAAGCCATATTGGCTACCAGGAAAAAACAACTCACAAAAATGTTAGAAAACATAAACAGGACAGCCGAACTCTATGGCATGAAAATAAACTTTAGCAACACTATGCTTTATGGCATGAAAATAACACTTTATGGCACTCTATGGCATAAAAATAACACTTTAGCAACTGCATGACATTCTCTAAAAGCCCTAGGGAAATGAATATAGTTATTAATTGAAAAGATATAGAACAGGTGGAGAAATTCAAATACTTGGGACAAACAATGACGAAAGATGCAAGATGCTCAGAAGAAATTAAAACAAAAGTAGGCCAAGCGAAACAGGCCTTTAGAGAAAAAAAAATGTTGTTTACCTCGAGTAACATTAATAAAAAGCTAAGAAAACGCATACTGAAAACCTATGTATGGAGTATAGCACTCCATGCAGCATAAGCATGGACAATATTAAAAAGAAATGAACAGAGATTGGAGACCTATAAGATGTGGTGTTAAAAAAAGATTCCAAAAGATTAGATAGACAGAGAGAAAAACCAATCAGGAAGTACTGAATCTGTTAGAGGAGAAGAAGAAAATAATAGAATAATTAAACAGAGAAGAGGGAAATAGTTTGGCAATAACATGAGGAATAGTCAATGGATGAGAACAATGAAGGAGGGTAGGATAGATGAAACGAGATTCAGAGGAACACCGAGACAAGATTACATCAGGCAAATGATGAAAGATACTGAAACGAGTAGCTATCGAGAGCTCAAAAAAATGAAAACCAAGCGGGAGAGATGAAAAAGCCATTTTCAAACTGCTGCCCACCAGTCTTGAAACTGAAGGAAGTTACGAAAAAGAAATTCGTTTGTAACCTCACATTTATCCAATACTTCCGCTTTTTCACCTAATGCCGATGATGATTATAACAAGACGTCAGTAACTCTCGTTGTAAAACTGAATTTATCTTCAGATGATTCTTGGTCACGGCCCAATTTATTTTCTTCGTAGATTATATCGTTGACCAATGAACTTCTTCCTAAATATATAAATGATTACTTCCTTGGCTTTTCTTGTGTTTTTCAAAACGAGTAATTTGATCTGTAGACAGATAAAAATTACACACCTCTTGGTAATCAGAATCCTGCAAAATTGAAAAATATATAATGACAAATGTTAACGTTTACTTCAATCCATATTTAATAGTTTTTGTTATAAGCAAGTATAATACACTATTGACGAATGCTCAGATTCGAGGAAGTAATTCGAATTCCTGTTAGAATAGTGTTACATTACTCGAATTTTTTCTTATTTTTTGACTCAGAAAAAAATTTATTTAATAAATAATTAATTTGCCGCCATTTCAAATAACAATTTTTACACCAATGTGCATTGTTGTGTTGTGTTTTTCAAATTTAAATTTTAAAAAAATAATTATTATTAAATTCGTTTTTATTATTTCGATAGAATTATAACTTCCAACAGAAAACAATTCTGTTTCGTGTGGATTACGAGCAATTTCCTCACATGTCAGGTCTGCCATTCTACTTGTTTCTGTTTCAGAGTCGTCGGCTGCTATAACATTTATACATTTGAAGCAATTTCCAGCTCTAACTTTATACAGATCACACGCGGAAACTTCATTTAATAATCAGAAACTAGAGAATGAAATAAGAACAGCAATTCGTATAACTGTCTTCACGTGCGTTTAATATTTAGGCCTATAGGAAGGAGAAAATCTGAAGGAAGAAAAGAAACAAAACGACAAATAAGAATATATAATTTTAGTAAAAATATGTTTGGTAATTTTAGGTATTTAGCTGGTGGAGATTAAAAACTTTCCCAAGCTTTTGCATTTCGAATGGGTAGATCGACTGTTTGCACCATCATTAATGAAACTTTTTAAGCTATTGGCAAATAATTACGTAAAGATTCCACACAGAAATGAATTTGCCGATTTTGCTATCGAATTTGAAAAAAAAAGACTGAGCTTTGCTCATTGTGTTAGTGCAATAAGTGTAGTGGTGTAATAATTTCTGTGACACAGCCAGAGTTTCTCAATAAATTCACATTAACAAATTTACACTACGCCGATCGGGTTGACATTATCGATAAACTGTCGACGAAGAGAAAACCCAAAAATAAAACGACTTCAAATACGCTTAGCACGCGTCATCATTCGGTAAACAGGTTTTTCATTGTTGCGTAAACAATAAATATCAACAATACATTTTCGGCGATTGTCGGTGCGATTTGTTGGATTAAATAGATGTCGAATGCGAATTTAGTTTTAAAAAATGAATATTTCTTGTAAGTTAAACTATATTTTTATTGTATAATTATATTAACTCTTTTATAACGTGTTCGCAATAAAAACAAAAACATAAAATTAATAGTAATTTTTTACCAAATTTTTCAAAACGTTTATAACCATGTTATATGTTGATAAGGAATATATTCTCTCATTTGAATACAAACGATTTCACAAAAATCTAATGTAAATTTATCACATTTGCTGTAATTAGATTTTAATCACATTAATAAGTGTTGTTATTTTTATATAGTGAAGGCTTTAGAATTCGTTTGCATACGTCAATATTCACTTTATAACTTTGTATTTTTAATTCCTTTATTTAAGTATTGAGAAAGTATATTATTTTCATCTATCAAAAGTCACTTTTCCAGTATAAAATTATTTACAGCTTTATAAATGTAACTTTTAATTGCTCGTAAGACAAACAAAAAACCTGTTTTGAAGTCAATAAATGTCATTAAAAGTTTTATCTATAAATAATGGTTGAATTTAATTATAATTGTGAAGGAAAAAACTCTATGTTCTATAGTTATAACTGATTTTTCTACTACTTTTTCTATCCCTGCTGTAATATATAACCGAGGTAATTGTATTGCGATCAGTTAAAACAAAAATCACCCGATTATTACATTTTTGAAATTAGAAAACAATCAAACGTTGAGAAATGCAAAAAACTTAGTAAGTGTATTTATATGTATATAATATTTGGGTAAGGGAAAAACTATTTTGCTCATCTACTTTGGAGATTAATAACTCCTCTGCCTATAAGTTACAAAATATATACTTAATAACTACTTCGAAAATTTTTGAAATTTTGAGTAGTGGTTTCTTTATATGGGAAGATTGAGGCTTTTAAATTTCGGTGGTTCTGTGTCAATGAGTGAAGACAGAGAGAAAGCCATGTAACAGTATTTGAAAGGAGTCGAACTTAATGAAGATTTCTCTCGATATTAGAATTCGCAATTTTCTTTTATAAAAATATCGCTGGCGTTAACATTATGCTTTATTATATCTTATAATAACTTATATCCGTGATGGCTGATAATAATAATGTAGTATTTATTCGGACGTAAAGTACAAAATAGTAGATAAAGAAATGTTGCTCTGCTATATATTTAAGCGAATCATTCTAAGAACAATAGATAAAACAATAATGCATTAAATAAATATGAATTTATTTATGTCACAAAATTAAGTTTCTATACCTACCGAGTTTATTCAAACAACAAATTTTGCGTAATAGATTAAATCAAATTTAGATATTTACACTAGATCTGGTGGGTTTCCACTAAACGTGTAACCCTGCCACGAATTAAGGGTACGTTGAATGGAAAAGCGACTTTAATACACTAGATAAGCGAACTAACGACAGTGCCCGTTTCAAATGAAATGCGCTATGTCATTTGTTTGTTTATTTGGCCGTTTTACTAGAAAACGCATCAAAGGAGTGTGCGGATATTCGCTGAATTCGACTTGTTTGTTTAAGGACAACTTTGAGATACGTGAATCTTTATTCCATTTTAATGGTAGAAAAAATACGTTATAGTTTACAGGATGTTTCCGGTACCAAAAACCAGTTCGAGTTAAGGAGGGAGTAAAGGTTGTAATGTACTAACAAAAATTAATTTATACCAAGCAAATATTATAAGAAAAATAAATGTTATATGTTCGTTTCCTTTAAGTATTTCTACGCATATATATTAAAAACAAACTACCAATACAGAAATTGCAGCACAGCTTCTGAGTTTACCGTGTGGAATCATGTATCAATAAAAAACTTTTGATACAATTCACATTCATCTAATATTGACATCTCTTGTTTGCATGCAATGTTGACATCTTTTGTTTGCATGCAATGTTGACATCTTTTGTTTGCAAATTTATCTCAGGAAGAGATATACTGTATCTGCAAAGATATAGAGATGCATTTATTTTCAAATTTAGGTTAGTAAATACAAGAAAAAGCTTAGATATTGATTTTCTTATTTTATATTTTAACCTTTTCGTTCGCTCAGTTCATCGATAGTTGCTTGGATTTTACTATGTCAATAGAAACTGCCAGGATAATAAGTAAAGATATACCCATTTGATCTGTTTTACAGCGAGAGATATCATGTTAGAAAACCGGTATCTGTAAAAGTTTACAAGAATTATCTTCACTTACAGCAGTTTGGATTCGCACTGCACGTGCAATTACAGTTGATTAAATGCATTTTTGTCTTACGGTATTGTTGTGTTTAAAGGCGGATTTTTTCTGGATTCTTTTTCTTTTTATTCGTCTTTTGTTGATGCGATTCTTGAGTCTTTAATTCAAGGTAATATGTGTGTCAAATATGATTGCTCAAGAAAATTTGTAAAGTCTTGGTTTGATATTGATTGCCTACGATTGAAGAGAGAGAAGAATCGTGCTCTACGTTTATTTCGGCAATCAAGAACTAAACAATTTATTACTTATTCTAATTTGGAATAAACTTTTAAATCTCTCTGTAAAGCCAAAATGAAACTATTTTGGAATAAGATTAATTTTCAATTTTCATATATTAAAAACTCTGCTGAATTTTGGAAAATTGTTAATAAATTTAGAAACGGCAAAGTAGTGTATAATAACATTTCTATTTTTGATTGGTCGGTTTATTTAAAAACTTTTTTTCTGGACCACCTTTAGCTGTACTATCTATTTGTACTAATGATAACAGTGATCCATTACTCGATGAAAATTTTTCATTTGATGAATTACAATTTGTAGTAAAATCTCTAAACAATAACAAAGCTCCTGGATTAGATGCTGTAAAGGCTGAGATGATTAAATTCCTTTCGATTAATATTTTAAATGATTTGCTATCTTTATTTAATAATTTTAAAACTAATTACTCTTTTCCTATTACTTGGAAAAATATTTGTTTAAAAATGATATATAAGAAGGGTAATCAGTTTGATCCTTTGAATTATCGTCCGATATCGTTAATTAGTGTAATTAGGAAAATTTTTTCTACGTTATTGGCTAATCGTTTACGACTCTGGCTTGAGCGGTCTCATACTATTTCTATCGGTCAAGATGCTTTGGTAGTGAATAGAGGTGTTAGCTATAATTTATTTATATTTATTGGAATTTTGCAATTAATTTTGAGTAAGAAGCAGAGGAAACTATACGTTGGATTTATTGATTTGTCAAAGGCGTTTGATGCAATACACCATGATATTTTATGGTCGAAGCTTTCTCGGATAGGTATATCATCATCTTTTATTAATCTTATAAAACAATTGTTTTCGAACACCACTTATCAAGTTGAAGTTAATCATTGTTTTTCGGAGAGGGTAACTGCCAATAAAGGTCTTCCACAGGGTGAACCACTTAGTCCTATTTTATTTAATTTATTTGTTAACGATCTTTCGGAATATTTTGTAATCATAATACAATGGGTATATCCATATCACTGGAGGTAGAATTGAACTGTCTTTTGTTCGCTGATGATATTGTAATATTTTTGTATTCACCTATTGGTCTTCAGAAAAAACTTGGTTTTCTACAAGACTACTGTAAATCTAATAAATTATTTATTAATGAGATTAAATCTAATGTAATGGTTTTTCAGAGAGGAGGTAGACTGGGAAAGGCTGATAAATTCTATTTATCTAATTCTGAGTTGGAGATTGTTTCGTCCTATAAATATCTGGGTATTTATTTCACTCCACAGGGTTCATTTTCTTTTCACCTAGACAAATTGTTTTTGAAATATACAGTAGAACCCATCTAATCCGTCACCTTTGGGACTGGGGGTATGGTCGGAACGCAAAAAAAGGTCGGATTATCAGAAAAAAGTAGAATAAACAATCTTCCCTTTGTCCAATCTTTGTAGCACTGCTAATTTTTCATTTAAAATGAAAGAGTTACGTGTTTACGTTTCACTCCTGACATGTTGAAAAACACACAAAACTGTATACGTACACACAATGTAAAACATATACTGTAACGAACACAGAACAACGCGACGGGCGGTGAGTTACTGACGAGTCGGGACAAGTTTCTCTACTCCGACCACGGTCGGATTAACCGGAGCGACGGACTAGCCGAGGGCGGACTAGAGGAGTTCTACTGTAAACTTCAGCTTTCTAATTTAATAAAGCTTATGGTAAGAATGAATCAGTCTTCCATTAAGTCGTATTACCGATTGTTTGATTCTTTGATACGTTCAAGTATAGGCTATATGTTCCTTATTTGGGAATCATCTTTCGTTGATAAATTGGAGATGACGCAATTGAGATTTATTAGATCGATATTTCATATTAATCGTTTGGTGCATGGACCTGTCTTAAGATTTGAACTGGGTCTTCCACCAATGGCTATACGTTTAACAATGATCATTTTTAGATATTGGAGTAAAATTTTGGAGTTACCAGACTATGATCCTAGAAAGTTGATTTATAACAANATCGATATTTCATATTAATCGTTCGGTGCCTGGACCTGTCTTAAGATTTGAACTGGGTCGTCCACCAATGGCTATACGTTTAACAATGATCATTTTTAGATATTGGAGTAAAATTTTGGAGTTACCAGACTATGATCCTAGAAAGTTGATTTATAACAAATTGAAATTAATAGATGGAAATTCTTCGTTTAAAACTTGGTCCTCCTCAGTTGAAGGCTTATTGTCTGATCTAGGTTACTCTACTGATTATTATGCTCAAATTTCTGATAAAAAAAAACTTTTTCTGGCTGAAATGTCTCAGTCATTAAGGGATAAATATTGGGCCCAAGACATTCATTATATTGAGCAAAAGTGTAGGTTTCTTGAGACTTCCTTTGTATCTCCATGGACACCTCGATATTATTTATTATCAAATTTAAAATATAATATTAAATCTTTAATAATTCAGTTGCGTCCATGTCTATTGTATTAAATAGACGCAGAATGAATATATCTGTCCATTCTAATTGTCCATTATGTAATAGACTTTGTGAAAATATTAAAAACCACTTATTTGTATCTTGCGAAATTACCGAGCATTTAAGGGATACTTTATTGACAACCGATTTTGATATGTTTTGTTTATATGATGACAATTTAAGTTCTGATATGTTATTTAAAGTTTATAAATTTTTCTGTTATATATTAAATATGCTAACATAACATTACTAATTAAGCTTTATTGTTATTATCATTTATTGTTTGTGTTGTTGTTCTTTTTGAAACCATGTATAACAATCTTTGTATTTATCAACGCTACAGATTTTGTAACCCCTTTGCAAAGGCAAAAGCCATAGCAAATAAATGTTGATTAATTGATTGATTGATTGATTGATTGATTATTAATGCAGTAGATCCCCCTATAAAACCGTTTCCTATAGTTATGATTCCTATAAAAATTGTGGCAGTATCCGTAAACAACGGTAAAAATAACTCCTATAATACGTAAAACGTCATCGGGCAGCCGAACTACTTTCCCGCCGTCCGTAGCGCCACGCTACGGACGTTTAGGCGGATAAATTGAGTTTAGTATCGTCTGTTCATATAATTATATATAAATTAGGTACTGTACATATAATTATATATTAATTATATATAAATTAGGTACTGTATATATAATTATATATTAACTTAATTTATTGTAACTTTATTATAATTAAATATATATTTTTCGCCGTCTAGCGTCACGCTACGGCGAGTTAGGCGACCTATCGTCTGTCCAGTACTGTAATTTTATACATTTCTTGTGAAAGAAACATTTCTTATTTAACGGCCATAAAAATTATTTATATTAAGGATGTCTCCAAAGGTCAACGAAGTTTTCGCAGAAAAATAATATCAGAAATCGCGGCCGCGGTTTGATGCGCTGTTCCATGACGAAACCAAGCTTTAGCAACGGGCGTAGTCGAACGGTACACACTCGGTAAGCAATCCTACAATTTTTTGTTTATAACGTAGTTTATACGGATTATTTTCAAAAAAAATATACGTATTTTGGAAATGTTGAGTCGAATTAGTCTAGAATCGATTAATTTTATGAAAAAAAAACCTTTCAAACAGCCGTAGTCCGTAAACTATGATTCCTACAAAATTGATTCATAAAGAACAGAACGTATCTACCGTCTTATAGGGGGATCTACTGTATATAAGAATTTAATATAATAAATTATATTAAATTATATTAAATTCTTATACAAATTAAATATAATCTATACTGTATCGGTCTTTATTTCGATATAATTCAAAAAAAAATTTTTTTAAGTTGTGTTATATAATTTATATACTAATTAATTTTGTATTCCAGAATGTATCAAATGCATACTACTAGTAGTTTTCCCTTGGGCTTTATAAATCTCCAGTTTTTCCAGATGTTTGATGGAGTGCTTGTTAGACATGGGTCTAATGATGGAAGCTTGGTCCCATATAACCTCAACTCCTTGTTGGTTGGCGTAAGATGCTAAAACGGTGCTATCATTGTTATTTCTAATAGAGTATTTATACTCTTTGATTCTTTGTTCCAAGCTTCTCAAAGTAGCACCTATATAAACACTATCTGAATCAAATCGATGGTCTTTGATTGGTGTGAGATCCTAATAGACCCTGGGACTAAATAATAATTTAAAAATAAAATTTAATTTTTGTAGAAAAATATTCTTTTGTTTTGGTGAGAAATTAACAGTTTTCTAACGTGGGAAAGCATATAACAGAGTCACTTCCTTAACGGAAACTGAAGCATCCTTTGTTTTTCCGTTATCCGTTACAAATCTCACCACCATAAGAACTGACGACCCCTCATTTATTCCCCTTTTCATCCGTTCACGTGAAAGAAATCAAACATGCTGATTGGTCGCTGATTAAGAGATATAGTCGAAGTTTAGCAGAATTCGGAGAGTATGTCAGGACCTCTCACAGAGGAGAGAAGCATCCTATATTGTCTACATAAGTTGGGAAGTACGTCCGCAGATCTGAGAGTGAAAAGAAGTCCACACTTTTGCTCTCTAAGTTCAACGCCCTTAAGAGTACGACAGAGGATCCCGATGAGATCGATGTAGTCCATTCAAACTCCCTAAGTCAATGCTATAGTCAAAGACAATCTACTACAATAATAGGTTAAATTAGTAGAAGGAAGATATATTTTAATTTGTGCCTATCAAGACTTCTCCAGGAACCGAAGTCAGAGAACTTTATCAAGGAAGTACCTTCGTCTAAAATAGAAGAAGATAAAGTCAACAAAAAGGTTGTATGATTATAATGATTTTGTGAGCTCTCTCTCTCTCGGCGCGTTTAATTTGATTTATATCTTGTCTCAATCGATTGTCTTTGAATATTTAAGTATTTCCACTTTTGTATAATTTCGTTTATTTTGATTTATTAAATTATCTTTTTATTTGTTAAAGAAATGTTTCTTAATAACTCTTTGAATTAAATCCATATCATATTCACGCGTGTTAATCCTCGTGTAAAATAACCGATTAACTGGTGTCAAACGAACCTGACGTAGACCCGAATCTCGCGATTCCGATCTGTTTTAAAGCCCTCCTGGTCTAAATCTTGATGAACGATCGGATCTCGTGATCCGAAACTTGGAGAACTAGTTTTACCAACTAGAAGCCGAATAAGTGGTACCAACATCCTTATAGATAAATTGTACCCCCAGCGGATCGGATCTCACATCTGGTTTTCAGGAGTTGGGTTCGAATCTAAAACCCCCCTAGAAATATCACAATTGGTATCTTAAAGGTGGGGCATAGAACTTAAAACCTTGTAGAAACTCACATCTGGAGTCGCAGGAGTGGGGTCTAAACTTAAAAAACTCCTACCGAACTTACAAGTTGTGTCAAAAAAGTGATTTGCGAATTAAAAACCCAGAGATTTGATTCAGGAAAAAGAGACAAATAGTTGATTGATTGGATAGATCGAATCAATATTGAAAAAATCTAAAATAATTTTGATTTATATTAAGTTAATAATAAGAGTAGAGATAAGATAATGGAAAGAGATATGGAAGAACCTCCATGAGCTACATTAGCTGGGAATCCAATTACTCTCGGCTGTTTGGGTGGAGTGATTCCCTTATTACCTACATTTTCGGGGGATATAAAACGTCCAAAAATATCCGAATTTTTTGAATCTCTGGCGGATGTAACGCGACTAGCAGCATGGTCGAAGGCACAGATGTTGGCGGTGGCCATATTAAAATTAACGGGCATAGCAAGGGAATTAGCGAAAAAGGACAGGAGAATCAAAAAAATAGAAGAGTACGACGAGTTCAAGAAAATAATGTTAGAACGTTTTGAAAAAATTCCATATACTTACCGATTACAAAGATTTTACGCTTGTGTACAAGCTAGGGACGAAGATGTCCGAACATACGCCGTGAAATTACAAGCATTAGCAGAAGAGGTAGAGATAGAGCACAAAGGAGCAAACGAAGCGGAAATAGCGGTGATACGGCAAGTAAAAAAAAAGGAACTTGATGAGAAATTGGAGATTCAATTCTTAAATGGGGTTGACATAAATTAATTAAGATTAGGCAACGTGTGATGTCGCGCGAACCAGAGACATTTGACCAAGCTTTAAAAATAGCAATTAGCAAGGAAAATATTGAACTCCTCACCTCTCATTCTATAGGAATTTTAAGAGTAATAAAAGAGCCTGAAGATCAATCTAGAGAAGAAAAATTAGATATAGACGAAATACAGGAATTATTAAGTGATGATAATTTAGAGGAAATAGAACCAAAATCCGAAAGACAAATGAAGAAGGTAGTGATGGCTATAGGTGATTTACAAAATCAATTTAATGCTTTTATGAGGAAATCTCGGGAAGAAAAAGATAGAAAGAGGAAACAAAACGCACGATACCTTCGGCCGACAGAGCGGAATTTCAACGGAAATCGGCAACGAACGCCTAACCTCCGGCATGTTCCTAGGTATAGAGATAACTATAGAACAAATTTTAACTATGCGAATAGAAATGAAACTCCTTCCCCTCCAATAAATAGAAATTCATGGAAAGGAATTGTAAATATTGTCGAGGAATCAAGAAGGCGACATTCCCGGTATAAAGAAAGAGCAATAAATTTTAAATGGAGAGAAAACTTTTGGACGGGAAAATTAAATACGTTTAGTGCTGAAAATAAGCCTATTATACTTATGTATATCAATAACATGCCTATAAAAGTCGAAATAGACGAAGACGCTAGAAATACACTTTTGTCAACCCGAATTGTTGAAAAATTAAAGGAAAAAGCCCCAGTACATTACACGAGGAATGTGAAAGTAGAGAATAGTCCGGGAAAAACTGTTGTATTCAGAGGCATAGCTTTACCAACATTAAAATTAAGGGGATTAAAATTTAAACGGATAGTGAGAATAGTCGATCACCATGTAACTTTGCCGTGCGATAGAATAATAGAAAAAGATTTTATAAAAGGAGAGAAAATCACGATAGACCGAGAGAATAAAAGGATAATTTTAGAAAATGGTAGTGAAGTTCATTTTTGCTCTCCCTGTCACACTAAAGGAAATTATTATTGGAAGGAGCAACAGATCAAAAACCAGAAACAGAAACCAGAAAGGAAGACAGACTTACGATATTCGGAAGGAAGCGTTTTAAGAAGTGTTCGGGTGTTTCCTCACCGCAAATGCCATATGAAGAACGAACATATAGTAATAAATGATCGAAACACTAAAAGGAAACAAGGTATAGCGAAAAAAAAGATAAATAAAAAGGCCAAAGAGATAGCAACTTCGGAACGAAAGGATAGATAATAAGAGAAAAGAAATAAAGTTAAATTTAAAGGAGAAGTCCTTCGATAAGTCTACGCAAAAAGTACAAGAAATGCGGGATAAAAAGGAGATTGTAAAAGCCGTTCTTACCATAACGCGGAAAAAGACGAAATGAACGAAAGGAAAATAGAGCCAAGCCATTTTAAAGGTCCTACAATTACTGAACTTTATAAATTAATAAGCCTATTAATATATTCAATAACCGTATTTTCGGGAAAGGTTAAAAAGGCCGATGATAAGAAAGTTGAATCGGAAGTCGAAAAAGATAAAAGTAAAATACCAATTTCAGTCTTTGAGACGCACAAAAATTATCCGGTTGTGAAACCCGAGGAGATTAGAAAGTCCACACGGATACGGAAGCTATCAGAAAGGAAGCTGTCAATGAATGAAATATATTAGTCTCATATCCGACAATGTAGAAGGAAGTATAGTGATTTTAAAACAAAAATAGAGGACATAAATTCTACGAAAAAAGGATAGTTTGAGGAGTTTAAATAGACGATAAGGAATACGAAACTTCGAATTCGCCATCGAATTAATAGTACATCCTTAATTTAAATCATCCATACAAAGTAATCGTTCGAGAATATGTAAAGGAAGTAAATTAAGTAAGACTATAATCGTAATAGAGGACACAAGAATCTTGAAGTGATTATAAGTTTAAAAATGAAGAGAAATAAAGAAGAAATAAAGTAAAAAGAAAGTAATTAAGCAACGACAAGCGGGACTATATAGACCGGAAACGGAGGAAGTAAAGTCTTGTTTCGCACATTTTTAGGGAATGCCTCGAACTACTCGAAATCACATCCCTAGAGAATTAGAGAATTATCACTTCCATCATTAGTAGATTAATTACTTCCTTAAGAAATATCGAAAGTGTTGGTGTTTCTTGAAGTTGACTAAAAATAATGATAAGTAATTCTAAGTGAAGTAGTTAAATGATAGAGTAATTTCGTGAGTTATCTTAAAGGAAAGGAATTAAAATTCTCATTCGGGATGTGCACGTTCTGAAGGTAAGGGAGTTGCTCCTTGATGTAACAATTAAATATTTTCTACAAGTGAAAATACTCCTGGAATTTGAAGAGCAATATTAAGGAAAATAAGCACATATATTATCTCAAAGAAAGTGACGTTACGTACAGTAAGAAAATACAACCACAACCTCCGGAAAGTTATTCATTGATAGAACAAGTCAAGGCCGATACTCTGTTTAAATTTTACCAGTGGATTACTACAATTGCTATCGCATTTCCAGGAAAATTAAGAATTTTTGCCAAAATGCCATTGAAAACTCCAAGTGGATATTTCGATGCTTATGAAATTTTGGGATTACCTACATATATTCCCACATTGAAAGCGTATGCATATTTTAAAACAGAATATCCCATTTTAGCATTGTCAATAGATTGACAATCGTACATGTTGTTACGTCATCATGAATTGGCTGCTTGCCAAATGTCACAGTTTGCTGTTTGTTCACCAGATATTCTGATATTTCGAGCTCCACATCAGAGCTGTGAATATTCATTATACATTCGAAATGATCAGAAGGTTACAGAACTTTGTTCCAAGGAAATTGTAAAAGAATTTTATCCAATTTTTAGAAAAATTGACAAACAAGGAACATGGGTATTTTCTACACCCTATACACTAGTGTTACAGTAAAATGCTCTACGAGACAAATAATTTGCATTCCTTACCTTTTACTATAAGTAAATTGAATAATGTTGGAATAATAAGATTGCCAAATACATGTGTTGGATATTTACCTGGAATTATCCTCACTTCACATTTTCACATGAGGTCAACTGTTCTCTCAAGAAGCAGTCCTAAGTTTATTATACCTCTGATTAAAACAATATTTTCCAAAAAGGAATTAGAGAAATTGCAAGAGAGTTTAAATACCACGGTGAAACCTGAGAAGAATAAGGAGAATTCTAAGAAGCAAAAAGATGATAATATTAAGGTAGCAGAAAAACAATATGAACAAAGGAAGAAAGACTTGGATCGATTATTCAAAGAGAGTGAAGATCTTTCAAATTCAAACTCTCCAACCATTTCAACCACGACCTTACGGATTATCCTTTGAAGTATAGGAATATTAATTATACTTATCTACGCCTATTATACAATCAAGCATCGTTGTTGGAAAAAGAAGTTAGAAAAGAGGATAAAGAAAATGTCACAGCAAGACATCCCACTTCAAGAAATTCCTCAGAGAAATAATTCAGTGGAAGAAGAAGAACCGAAATTAGTCGAACCTGTTGCAAGCTCCATGGAACAAGCTTCAAGCTCAATGCAGATGAAGAAACATTTTGTTCGCACTTATCCACTTTAATTCCTATTTGATTTTTTTTTTTAATGATCATATCGTCTGATTGAAACGTTTATATCGATTGATCGGCGTTCAATTTCTGTTCACCTATATCTTAGTTGGTAAGAAAGCCTTGATAGTGTTATAAGCTAATGTTAAAGAAAGTATACCCCACTTTAATGATAACATAATTGATTAGATAAAGATAATATCATATAGAATAGTCTAGTTGTAGACATAGTGTAGTAATAAGAGAAAGAGAGACTTTAATATAAGAAATGTAATTGTTTAACATACTACCTTAAATTGAAAATACTTTAATGAAGATGAACCCTGCTCAATTGAATTTTAATGATTATTGAGTCATAGAACATTAATGAACCCATCCACCTGAACTTTTGTGGTTTTGTTAAATAAAATATTAGAAGAAAAAGAAAGTGTAGCAAGTGAAATCAAGAAGACATCACATGATCTTCTAAGATACCTGAAATTTCTACAACTATAAGAAGTCAGCCAACAGATATGCTGTCGCAGAGACTCTCAGCAAAGGAAAAGGCGCATTTGAAGCAAGTAACGAACTATGTCAAAATTTTACCATCATGTAAAAAACGATGACATATATGTTTATTTTGTTAATCTTAATATTTTAATTTGCAAATTTGTTTATTTGTATCAATGTATTTGAATTTGATTTATATGTATATATTGTATAATTTAAGATTTTCATTTTATGTCACTCAAATTTTCAGAGAGAGAGAGAGAAATTCAAGCTTTTGTAGTAATGTGAAAAATCACGCTTCATTTAAATTTAGTGTGATTTTTGAAGATAAGGGAGTAATGTGAGATCCGAATAGCCCCTGGGTCTAAATAATAATTTAAAATTAAAATTTAATTTTTGTAGGAAAATATTCTTTTGTTTTGGTGAGAAATTAACAGTTTTCTAACGTGGGAAAGCATATAACAGAGTCACTTCCTTAACGGAAACTGAAGCATCCTTTGTTTTTCCGTTATCCGTTACAAATCTCACCACCATAAGAACTGACGACCCCTCATTTATTCCCCTTTTCATCCGTTCACGTGAAAGAAATCAAACATGCTGATTGGTCGCTGATTAAGAGATATAGTCGAAGTTTAGCAGAATTCGGAGAGTATGTCAGGAGCTCTCACAGAGGAGAGAAGCATCCTATATTGTCTACATAAGTTGGGAAGTACGTCCGCAGATCTGAGAGTGAAAAGAAGTCCACACTTTTGCTCTCTAAGTTCAACGCCCTTAAGAGTACGACAGAGGATCCCGATGAGATCGATGTAGTCCATTCAAACTCCCTAAGTCAATGCTATAGTCAAAGACAATCTACTACAATAATAGGTTAAATTAGTAGAAGGAAGATATATTTTAATTTGTGCCTATCAAGACTTCTCCAGGAACCGAAGTCAGAGAACTTTATCAAGGAAGTACCTTCGTCTAAAATAGAAGAAGATAAAGTCAACAAAAAGGTTGTATGATTATAATGATTTTGTGAGCTCTCTCTCTCTCGGCGCGTTTAATTTGATTTATATCTTGTCTCAATCGATTGTCTTTGAATATTTAAGTATTTCCACTTTTGTATAATTTCGTTTATTTTGATTTATTAAATTATCTTTTTATTTGTTAAAGAAATGTTTCTTAATAACTCTTTGAATTAAATCCATATCATATTCACGCGTGTTAATCCTCGTGTAAAATGACCGATTAACTGGTGTCAAAGGAACCTGACATAGATCCGAATCTCGCGATTCAGATCTGTTTTATAGCCCTCCTGGTCTAAATCTTGATGAACGATCGGATCTCGTGATTCGAAACTTGGAGAACTAGTTTTACCAACTAGAAGCCGAATAAGTGGTACCAACATCCTTATAGATAAATTGTACCCCCAGCGGATCGGATCTCACATCTGGTTTTCAGGAGTTGGGTTCGAATCTAAAACCCCCCTAGAAATATCACAATTGGTATCTTAAAGGTGGGGCATAGAACTTAAAACCTTGTAGAAACTCACATCTGGAGTCGCAGGAGTGGGGTCTAAACTTAAAAAACTCCTACCGAACTTACAAGTTGTGTCAAAAAAGTGATTTGCGAATTAAAAACCCAGAGATTTGATTCAGGAAAAAGAGACAAATAGTTGATTGATTGGATAGATCGAATCAATATTGAAAAAATCTAAAATAATTTTGATTTATATTAAGTTAATAATAAGAGTAGAGATAAGATAATGGAAAGAGATATGGAAGAACCTCCATGAGCTACATTAGCTGGGAATCCAATTACTCTCGGCTGTTTGGGTGGAGTGATTCCCTTATTACGTACATTTTCGGGGGATATAAAACGTCCAAAAATATCCGAATTTTTTGAATCTCTGGCGGATGTAACGCGACTAGCAGCATGGTCGAAGGCACAGATGTTGGCGGTGGCCATATTAAAATTAACGGGCATAGCAAGGGAATTAGCGAAAAAGGACAGGAGAATCAAAAAAATAGAAGAGTACGACGAGTTCAAGAAAATAATGTTAGAACGTTTTGAAAAAAATTCCATATACTTACCGATTACAAAGATTTTACGCTTGTGTACAAGCTAGGGACGAAGATGTCCGAACATACGCCGTGAAATTACAAGCATTAGCAGAAGAGGTAGAGATAGAGCACAAAGGAGCAAACGAAGCGGAAATAGCGGTGATACGGCAAGTAAAAAAAAAGGAACTTGATGAGAAATTGGAGAT
Source organism: Centruroides sculpturatus (assembly GCF_000671375.1). Classification (NCBI taxonomy): domain Eukaryota; kingdom Metazoa; phylum Arthropoda; class Arachnida; order Scorpiones; family Buthidae; genus Centruroides; species Centruroides sculpturatus. Next base: position 184,645 of record NW_019385869.1, on the reverse strand, counting down.
TCAATTCTTAAATGGGGTTGACATAAATTAATTAAGATTAGGCAACGTGTGATGTCGCGCGAACCAGAGACATTTGACCAAGCTTTAAAAATAGCAATTAGCAAGGAAAATATTGAACTCCTCACCTCTCATTCTATAGGAATTTTAAGAGTAATAAAAGAGCCTGAAGATCAATCTAGAGAAGAAAAATTAGATATAGACGAAATACAGGAATTATTAAGTGATGATAATTTAGAGGAAATAGAACCAAAATCCGAAAGACAAATGAAGAAGGTAGTGATGGCTATAGGTGATTTACAAAATCAATTTAATGCTTTTATGAGGAAATCTCGGGAAGAAAAAGATAGAAAGAGGAAACAAAACGCACGATACCTTCGGCCGACAGAGCGGAATTTCAACGGAAATCGGCAACGAACGCCTAACCTCCGGCATGTTCCTAGGTATAGAGATAACTATAGAACAAATTTTAACTATGCGAATAGAAATGAAACTCCTTCCCCTCCAATAAATAGAAATTCATGGAAAGGAATTGTAAATATTGTCGAGGAATCAAGAAGGCGACATTCCCGGTATAAAGAAAGAGCAATAAATTTTAAATGGAGAGAAAACTTTTGGACGGGAAAATTAAATACGTTTAGTGCTGAAAATAAGCCTATTATACTTATGTATATCAATAACATGCCTATAAAAGTCGAAATAGACGAAGACGCTAGAAATACACTTTTGTCAACCCGAATTGTTGAAAAATTAAAGGAAAAAGCCCCAGTACATTACACGAGGAATGTGAAAGTACAGAATAGTCCGGGAAAAACTGTTGTATTCAGAGGCATAGCTTTACCAACATTAAAATTAAGGGGATTAAAATTTAAACGGATAGTNTTGAAAAAAAAAAATCAAAACGAATGTGTGCAGTTCATTGTAAACTAAATTTGTGATGGTAATTATTTCCAGTGTTCATTCTGCACTAATTTTGAAATTTTTCAGTAAATATGCAAACTTAAAATTAATAGATTGTTTTTTTCTGATTATCAATTTGAATATTGACAATCCTATCTACGAAAACAACAATTCTTCAAAAAAAATTTACAGAAACAAATAGAATTTTTAAAATTCTCTATATCTATAGATTTTATTTCTAACACAATAGAACATGAATAATCTGAAGATTGCAGATAAGCATGATAAAATTCGCGGAACAATTTTATCCAAGACAATCGCTGACAATACGTAAAAGTTTTCCGTTAATTCCAAAAGGATATATGATGCCTGGAAATTCTACATAAAAAAATTAAAATATCCGTAAAATGATTGACAATGGAAATGTTTTCATTAAAAAGACGCAAATTTTAATAACCAGTGAACTCATTATGTCCAACTCATTTCGAATATTGTTACGTGCTTTTCTCTCTCTTTAATCCTTGACAACGAATTTTAAAAGCTTCAATTTTCCCATATATAAAAATTACTTTATAAATTTTAAAAAATTTTCGAAAAAAGGCAGAGGAGTTATTATGCTTGAAATTGGACGAACAAAGTCGTTCCCCCCACACTAATTCTATGCTAAGAACTTGGCAAGTATTTTGCATTTCTCGACGTTTTAAGTTCTTCTTGATCCAATAATATAAATAATTTGGGTGTTGTTGTTTGCCTGATCGGCATACTTTTCCTCTGTTATGTATAACAGCAGAGATACAAAGTCGTGTAAATTTAGTTATATATAAATAATATAGAGTTTCGTCCTTCACAGGTATAATTAACTGTAATCGTTAGTTAAAAAAAGAAATTTCAATGACACTCATTCACTTCAAAACAGGTTTTCCTCACGTCATACCATCAACTGAAAGTTACATTTAAAAAGGAGGAAATAATTGTATACTGGAAAAGTGACTTTTGATAAAGAAAATTAATACTTTCTCGGTGTTTAAATAAAGGAGTTAAAAAATACCAGACGTTCGAAAAAAATTTATAAAGTCAATATTGAGGTATGCAAACAAATTCTAAAGCCTTCAGAATACAAATAAAAGCCCTTATTATTGCATAAAAAAGTGTAAACGTTAGAGGATAGAATTTCTTTCTTTGTGACTATGATAAATGGGACGAAATTATGCAATAAATTCATTGCGTAATTGCACGGCGCACTATCGCAGTTAATTCAACTTTTTACTTAATTTTCGTACGATCGTTCTATAAAAATCATCGAACAGTTATTGTACCGTCATCATATGACGTTATAATAAATGTTCAATAATTTTTATCATTGTGTAACTTACACAATGATAAAAATGAATCACAATTCTTGCATAGTCGCATAATCTCTGAAGAGCCAATCAAAGTTTTTTGCTTGACCATTCGGCATTGTTCGCGAAGACCCGAAAGAAGTGACTTCGAGAGGTTTTTTAAGAGTAAATAGCCTATATTCAGGTGTTATAAAAGTGGATAAGATCCGGAAAATTGCTTTAAGCAGACCGTCTTGGCAAGGCGAGAACTAAAGACCGAACTATTAGTTTTCAGGGTACAGAACCTCGTGGACACTTATGGGCCCATCTACGATCCTTAGCTCTTTCTATGTTAGAAATTTCTACGTTCTTACGTCTTACGGTGAAAACATTGAGAAAAATTGGCTCTCTACCCTATTCAAAATCTGTACCGTATCTAGTACAGATTTGTATGATTGTAATATAAGTATATCTGATAAGGGAATGTTTATCCGCCTATGTTACGGGAACTAAAATTGTCTTCATAACCTTACCCGTCATGAATTCGGCCACGTTTTTCAGGTTGGGCAGGATGCAAAAATTCGAAATGTTGTATCATTCTATTTTTAAAACATGTTTAAGAAAATAATTAAATTTCCAAGATTATTTTTATTACGATAATTTTTTAACATTGATAATGACCGTCATTATTGATACAATTCTCTTACTTCAATCGTAAAAACAATGCACAAAAGATAAAGTTTTTTCAAGTTATTTTTTTTTCAATTAAATGACTGCTATTGAATTGAACTAAACTTGTGATGGTGTTTTTTGCAGTGTTCATTCTGCAGTAATTTTGAATATTTTGAATAAATATACAAACTTAAAATTAATAGATTGTTTTTCTGATTATCAATTTGAATATAAACGATCCTACCTACGAAAACACCAATTTAAAAAGAAATTTACAGAAACCAAAAATATTTTTAAAATTCCTTATGCGCATAGATTTTATTTCTTACACAATAGACCATTATTAGTCTGAAGGTTGCAGAGAAGCGTGGTGAAATCCGCGAAACAATTTTATTATTACAGTTAAAATTCAAGACAATAGCTGATAATATGTATAAGTTTTCCGTGAATTTCAAAATGATATTGTGAATATGAAAAGTGTGGAAAAAATATGCAAAACCTATTTTTGAAAAAATAAAACTTATTCTAAATTTTAAGATCTATTATTTTTATGATAAATAAACATTGTTAGTTGTGTATTGTTACCAATGATATTAATTGGAATCTGTGTTTTATATAAACCATAATAATTTCTGAAATGCACAAGTGTAATTTAATACATTAATTTTCGTATAATACTTGATTAATATTCGTATTCTACTATTTATTCAATGACGAAATTTATAATAATTCGTATTAAAAGGTGAAAAGATTGATATGTGTTTTCTGAAACGTTTCAAACAAGTTATCGTTTAATATGAGTAAATTTAAAGTATAAAATAAAATTACTTTACGAATTGTTGCAGATAAAAACTATAAATGTTAAAAGAAAGGATTCGTTCATTTTTATGGATAAGCACTACGGTATATTTATAATTTTGGGTTAAATTAATTCATGTTAAAGTTCTAAGAATCATCGCGGTTAAGAACTTCTAAAACTGCTTACGTAAAATGATTTAGTAAATTTTACACGAAAGTTTTTTACAACTACTTACGTGATTAATTTTTCGATAATTACGTATTATGACTCAAATGAAATTATGGCTTTGAAAATTAATTTAAATAATAATTTCATTACAGCTTACGATGAATTTCTAGAACGAAGTTGCGTAAGTCGCCCGACAAAACTTAAAAAGTGTGTGGTGCCGTCTCTTACGATATTTTATTTTGAAATTTTTTATATTAATAATTATTATAAAACTAGCAGATGAGCCCGGCGTTGCTCGGGCAAAAAGTAACCACAGCGAAGATTAAAATTATTAGATTATATCCAATCATACTCGTTTTCACCGGGGGCAAGAATTAGATTCACCCTCCTTCGAGACTAATTAGAGAATTTTTAGATACTCGAAAATATGCTTAATTTTCTACAAAAACGCAAAAATCCTCATCTATAATAGTACAATAGGAGCAGACTTCTTCAGGATAATCGCTTTCCTTCCTTTTAAGGGAGGGAATTTCCAAAAATCTTTCCTTAGTGTACATTCTTATGACGTATCTTAACTGTGTACCAAATTTCAGCTTTTAACTCCTAACCGTTTGGGCTCTGAGATTATTATTATTACTAATATTATCAACTCACTTAAATTATATTATAAGATGAAATAAAAGAATGTTAACGATAGAGATGTTTCTGTAAAAAAAAATTACAAATTCGAATATCGAATGAATTCTTTATTAAGTCAGACTCCTTTCGAATATTGTCACATGGCTTTTTCTCTGTCCTCATTCATTGACACTAACCCATCGACGCGTCAATCTTCTCGTACAAACAATCAACTTTTCACAATTTCAAAAATTTTAAAGAAGTTATTAAGTAGATAAGTTATAAGCACAGAAGTTATTAAGCATTAAAGTGGATAAGCAAACTAGTTCCTCCCCTTACACTCTCCTTACACTCATATATATACAGTGAAACCTCGGTATACGACCTTAATCCGTTTCCGATGTTTGGACTTATACCGAGTTGGACGTATACCAAACCAACTTTTCCCATAAGAAGTAATGTAGAAATGATTAATCCGTTCTCGTGTAAAAAAATGGCTGGCTTTAAACACCTCGCTTTTTTGGCTAGTTTCTGCTTGATTTTTCGTGAGATCAGCGTGTATTTTTTTAGCTTTCTCGCAAATAATTGCTTCCGATACGCTGTCTCCAGCACTGTTTTTCAGTTATCCAAAGCAAAAGCAATTTCTCGACATGATTTAATGTCTTTGATCTCTGTTTAAAAATTGATTTAACCCCTTTCGCAACGTTAGCAGATTTAATAATGTCTTTATTTTTCGCGATTGTCCATATCGTTGTTCTCCCAATACGGTAAGCAACAGTTAAAATCTCGAACACGCGTGCCACCTTCGTATTTTTCGACAATCTCTTTTATCAGTTCCATTGTCATTCTAGTCATTTCTTTTTTAGTTTTCTGTCGCTTTTCATTTGCCTTTTTGCGATTCGTGATTAATAAAAATAATAAAATTTTACTTACGAATTAAAATTAAAAAAAATTAAACAAAGTTATAAACCGTAGCTCCGTGAACGTCTAGTCTGGTCTAGTACACCGATAGTGCTACTTGTTCATTGATGGCGCGTATAATTGAATTGTGAGGATCAGAAATTTCGTATTATAAACTAAAATTTTTTGTTTAATAAACTTTTTAAAGACAGAACGAGAAAACAGAAAAAAAAAGGAAAAGGGAAAAATAAATCGATTAAAACCTCGATTCCCACGAGTTGGGTTCCTTGTTGACATGAGTACATTTCTGTGTCACGATTGTGTCACCCGTCCCTTCATTGGACCAAGAAGATCGTCATCGCTGACGAAATCGGAGAAAGGTTCGGAAAAGAGGACTTGATATAAAAGGGGACAGGCACGATGAGTAAGGGTGGAAGTTATTATTGGTATCTGTGTGTGCGCTCCGATCATCTACCTCCCGCCGAGAATCCGAACCTCCCTTTCGCCTACAAGACTAGAACTGAACTCCAAAAAGACCTCAACTGAACTCAACTGACCTCAATACCTATTCAACTGGAAGGAACTGTTGAATTTTTTTTGTGCTGGACTTGATCTCCTATACAACCTAAGGTATTTATTTTGCCCGCGCACTATTGTACGCTCTCTCTCTCCGAGTAAACTAAACGCGAAATCGGTTGTAATTAGAATTAGAATTAAAACTAGAACTAGAACTAGAACTAGAAAATGATAACTGAACACGATTCATGTAATTTATGTTCGCATTTTATTTACTAATGTAAACCTACGTTAGATTATATATAAATAAACGGTTGTTTATGTTAAACTCTTCTCGAGTGCAGTTTCTTCCGTTTTTCTCTCCGTTTCCTCCATTCCGGGTCCAAACCTCATACCTATCCGCTCGCGCGAACTGGTGGTCTCTGTATCGACCGAAGGATACAGTGGTGTCATCCTGACGGGGTATCGAAGAGATACCGACCCTACGGTCACAGAATTATGTCGTATACCGAACAAAAGTCGTATACCGAGCAAAATTTGTTTTGTCCAAACAGGACGTATTCCGAATTGGACGTATTCTAAAGCAGACGTATACCGAGGTACCACTGTATATACAAAACTTGGCAGGTTTTTCGCATTTCTCGACGTTCGATAGTTCTCTGAGTTAAAAAAGGTAATAATTCCGTAGATTTTTGTTTCATAGATTACAATTTTTTACCTCTGTTTTATATTAAAACGAGGATAGAAAAGGCAGTAGAAAATTCCGTTATAACCATAGAAGGTGGAGTTTTGGTTTTCACAGGTATAATTATCTTTAATCATTATTAATAAATAATAATTTCAAAACAATTTATTCACTTCAAAACAGGTTTGCAGCATGCCATACGATCAATCCAACGTTACATTTAAAACAGAGGGAAATAATTCTAGATATAACAAAAAAAAACTTTTTATACGGGAAAATAATACTTCTTTAATATTTAAATAAAGGAATTAAAAATACGAAACGTTTGATAAATATTTATAAAGTTAATATTAAAGTACTAAAACACATTTTATAGAAAAACGTACAGTACACGAGTAAAAAAAACTTATTGTTGCATGAAGAAGTGTGAATGTTAGACAACAAAATTTATTTGTTTGTGACCATAACAAATGCAACGTAATTACGCAATAAATTTACAAATCTTTAGACACTATTTCCGTACGATCATTCTATAAAGAAATCGGACATTTATTGTGACGTCGTTATAATCCCGGGCTGCGATTTTATTAATATTTCAATTTAATAAATTTATCTGCAAAATTAGTTATGATATAAATCATTTAAATTGTTAAACGTAAAATCATGTAAGTATTATTTACCTTATATGCTTTAGTATTAACGAACGATTGTCGTAAGCATCAATTCTATACCCAAATTTACGCTGTATATAAGAAGCAAATTTCTTTCAATTAAAACAGCTTCACTTACGGTTCAGATCTGAAGTTTGTATCAAAAGCTTAAGTTCCTTCAACTTTGTGCACATGGTCTCATTTTTTATGGATTTAAGTCCATTCTCTAGATTAACGAATAAACAACGACAGTGGAAATATGTAAGATTGAAATTTGAAAATCTCAGCCAAATAACATTTAATTTTCTAAAAACTAATTATGTGATTAATTTTAAACTAATTAAAAATTATCGTACGAACGGATTTAAGAATAGAAAAGTATTAAAATAGAATTTAATAACAGTTCGAGGAAAAACTTTTAAAATTTAATCGCCATAAAAAACATTGCGTGGAAGGTTACAATTCACGTCTAGAGACTACGTCATCCACGAATAATTCTATTGTTACTGAACACAGTATAAGTTCCAGTTGAGAAAGTCACACACGTGTGTAGAATGCTTTTGTTTTAATTTTTTGTAATACCGGTAGTAAAATTATTCGGTAAGTAGAAATTAATATATATCGAATTCTATATATTTAAATTAATATATATCGTGAAAAGATTTATATCAAGTAGTAATATAATAGTTTCTCTTAACTGTAATTAATGTGAAATTGTAAGATATTTACTTGTTTTTGTGCCATAACTGCCAAAAAACCTCAATTGCGCACCTAATGAAGCAATTATTTTCGCTTTAACGTTGCTGTAGGGTAATTATGCCTGAAGAGAGAAAATAGTTAACTCTTTATCCGATATGACCAAGTGGCACTCTACTACGCGGGTGGTGTGGTAGGAAGCAAAAAATACAAAAGTGCCTTACAAAACCATTTATTAATACAAAAGTTTCTTACACGGATAAAAGGAGTATTTGCCGGATGACAAAAAGATTTATCAAATGATCCGAACGATCGAATGCACTGATTTTCTATGCAAGTTTCGTCCGTCGGGCGACCCCCGGGCAGCGACGAGTTGGTAGCTGATGGAACACACGGAAATTTCGTCGAACTCATTTCTTTTGACGACGGACATTTTAGTCACCTCGGAGAAGTGAGGTGACTAAAATGAAAATACTTGCTGCATGTCTTTGTACTTCTGAGTTTTTATATAATTTTTGTCCGTATATATTCTATCGTTTGGATAACCCCTTTCCTGCTCTCTGTTTTGTTTCTCACTTATCTCCAGGTAGAAAATTGAGATTATTTCTGGAATCAAGAAACATAGGGGTATAGTCTAACATCATTTCGACTCTGACTGAGATTACCGACAGAACAAAGACACCCGCGCTACTACTGTACTTTCTATTGTCAATCACTTTTATTGCGTTCTAAAATTATAAACTTTATCTACTTTTTTTGTTTATTAATTTCTTCTCCTGTTTTCGTTCGTATATCAGAGGGTTTACTAAAGTCCGCGTGCACCGCCGGGGAGTTGTATCGTTTTAATTTTAAAAAAAAAATTGTTTAAGAAAAGTAGTAAAGTTTGCAAGATTACTTTTGTTATTATAACGTTTCAAAGACTGATAACGGCCGTTATTATTGATAGAATTCTCTTCCTTAAATCGTGAAAACAATGAACAATGATAAATATCTCCACATCATTTTTTTTCAATTTAATACTTCTTTAATATTTAAATAAAGGAATTAAAAATACGAAACGTTTAATAAATATTTATAAAGTTAATATTAAAGTATTCAAACACATTTTATAGAAAAACGTACAGTACACGAGTAAAAAAACTTATAATTGCATAAAAAAGTGTAAATGTCAGACAACAGAATTTGTTTCTTTGTGACTATGACAAATGCAACGTAATTATGCAATAAATTTACAAATCTTTCGACACTATTTCCGTACGATCATTCTATAAAGAAATCGAACATTTATTGTGACGTCGTCATAATTCCGGGCTTCAATTTTATTTAAATTTCACTTTAACGAATTACTTACGAAACGAGTCATGATATAAATTATTGAAATTATTAAAGCTTGAAATGACGTAATCCATACATACCTTACATACTTTACTACCGAACTATTCATGTCCAATTGTCATACGGATCAATTCTACCCAAATTTACGCTGCATATAAAAAGTCAGCATCTTTTAATTAAAACAGCTTGACTTACGGTTCAGACCTGAAGTATTTGAATAGTTATCAAAGGCTTTAGTCCCCTAATTCTTCTGCACATGGTCACAATTTTCATCCATCTAACTTCATTCTCCAGATTAACGAAAGAAGGACACAGTGAAATATGCAGGTTTAAAATTTAAATCTCAGCTAAATAACATTTAATTTTCTAAAAATGAATTGTGATTAATTTTAAACTAATTAAAAATTATCGTACGAACGGAATTAAGAATATAAAGTATTATTACAATAGAATTTAATAATAGCTCCAGGCAAACACGTGTAAAATTTAGTCGCCATAAAAAACATTGCGTCGAAGGTTATCACAAAACTACGTCATCCACGAGTAATTCTATTCTTGCTAAACACATTATAAGTTCCAGTTGAGAAAGTCACACACGTGTGTAGAATGCTATTGTTTTAATATTTTGTAATACCGGTAGTAAAATTATTGGGTAAGTAATAATTAATATATATCGAATTCTATATATTTAAATTAATATATATCAAGTAGTAATATAATAGTTTCTGTTAACTGTAATTAATGTGAAATTGTAAGATATTTACTTGTTTTTGTGCCATAACTGCCGAAAAACCTTAATTGCGCACCTAATGAAGCAATTATTTTCCCTTTGACGTTGCTGTAGGGTAAGTATGCCGGATAAGAGAAAATAGTTAACTCCTTATCAGGGATGACCAAGTGGCACTCTACAATCGGGTGGTGTGGTAGAAAGCAAAAAATACAAAAGTGCCTTACAAAAACATTTATTAATACAAATTTTCTAACACGGATAAAACGATTACCTTCCGGATGACAAAAAGATTTATCAAATGTCCCGAACGATCGAATGTACTGATTTTCTATGCAAGTTTCGTCCGTCGGGCTACCCCCCGGGCAGCGTCGAGTTGATGACTGATGGAGCTTTCCTAGTACACACGGAAATTTCGTCGAATTCATTTCTATAGACGACGACCCTCGGAGGAATGAGGTGACTAAAATGAAAATACCCGCTGCATGTCTTTGTATTTCTGAGTTTTTATATAATTTTTGTCATATATATTTTGACATTGTTTGCATTCTTCTTTTCGGCTTCACGATTTGTCACTCACTTCTCTCCAGGTAAAAAATTGACATCAGTTCTGAAATGAAGAAACATAGCGATAGTCTAGCATCATTTCGACTCTGACTAACATTACCAACAGAACTAAGACCCCGCGCTACTACTGTAGTTTCTATTGTCAATCTCTTTTATTGCGTTCTAAAATTATAAACAGTTGCCATTTTCTACTGTTTTTTGTTTATTTATTCCTTCTACTTTTCTCGGTGTATATCAGAGGAGTTGTTAGAGTCCGGGTGCACAACCGGGGAGTTGTATCGTTTTAATTTTAAAAAAATTGTTTAAGCAAAGTAGTAAATTGTCAAAGTTACTTTTGATATTAAAACCTTTCAAAGATTTATAATGGAGGTTATTATTGATAAAATTCTCTTACTTTAATTGTGAAAACAATGCACAATGATAAATAACTCCACATCATTTTTTTTCAAATTTCTGCTACCGAATTAACTTCCTTCATCGAAAAAAGACACGCGCTACGAACGGGAAATAATTAAAGTTTTGAGAACTAATGTTAATTTAAAATAAAAATTAATACACTATTAGAACTATACCCAGAATAAATATATTTTTTTAATATATATAACTGTGATTCACAATAAATGGTCCACGTGTAAATAAAATCTATTTGTTCTCATGAATAAAAAAGAATTAAACAACGAATCCAAAGTAAACAACTCATTAAACAAATAATAACCACTTTTTAAAAGAATTAAAGCCTTCAACTGTTTTGTTCCACTATGTTTCATATTACACACTATAAATAAAGTGAAACATCTGAAATTAGGACAATGAAAGAAAATATAAAAATAGCCGTACTTTACAGGTTATTTTGTACGCATAATTGCTCAAAAAGTGATATATTTCACGCGCTTTACCTCAAAACAAATTTTATGTAGGAGTATTTCAAATAGTAATTTTTTTCAATTTAAACCCTGCGATAGTGAACTGAAGATTTTCGGTACATGAAATTTTTTAAAACTTACAATACATAGATTTGGCATCTAATATCTTTTTTTCCCTTCAGTAGTTTCGTGATTTTATGCGTACAGCATGCTCACAAATTGCAACAGTACTGTATTGCGGCAATCCCCAAAAGAGAGAAACGACATTTCTCAGCGTGGATGCCCCACAGTATTAACAACGTTATTTTTCAACATTCATAATGATTTATTTGGTTTTTGTTTAACTTAACTTAATATAACGTAAGTTAACATTACATAACATGACATCATATTACCTAACCTAGCTTAACCTACCCTAATCTAACCATAACTAATTTATATATGCTGAAAATAGCTTCATAGCCTGTTCAAATAAATAATTTTGCTATTGTTTTAGTCTCATAGTTTAATTCAAATATCTCAAAATTATGTATAAATGTTATATTTGATAACTGGTATACTATTTTTCAGCAAATCAGAAATATAAGTTGGAGTTTGATGACAAAAGAACTTTATGCTGGAAAAATAACAGAAACTACTGAACGATTTGCTTGAATTGAAAAATTTCAAAACAGTCAACCAATGAAACATTCCACAAATAGATGAAATCACGTCATACGGAACAAATGCAATTTATAAAAGGGTAAACTGGCTCGGAAATTTTAACACTATATTGATTTATTTTTAAAGGTGAAAGGTAGTTCATTCACTCTGATAGGGCTCTCCGTCGTGAACCATTTTCCGCTCAATATTGCAAGGACAATTCAGAATTTTTTAAGTTCAAGATAACAATGAATAAACAGGTAAAAACCACTTCGCCTGAACTAAGTGTTTGAAATGCGTATGCTAAAGAAATTTCTATTTAATTTTTTTAGGTAAGAAGACACGACTCTTCAAGGAAAACGAAATGTTTGTGTCTGACAAACAGCGTATCCAATATAATTGGTCGACTTGGTGTAATAATTAGTCGATATCCCTTCTATTTTGTCATTGTTCCTGTCATTCTCTCCGGTTTATTATCACTCGGACTCATTAAGATTCATACCAATGACAACAATGATTCTCTCTTAGCTGCAAACAGGGGAAAAGTTTTTGATGCCAAACAGTTTATAGATAATACATTTCCTATCAATTCGGGTAGTTTCGATTTTTTACGACTTACTAAACGACCGCTTTTTCCAATGATCTACATAGTAAATGACAGAGAAGGCAACATTCTACACAAAACGTTCTTAAACGAAATACAAATTGTAGACAAGGTTGTAAAAAATACCACAGCTTTCGTAGATGGAAAGATTATTGGTTACTCTGACGTGTGCCAGATTGTAGATGGCAAGTGTTTAGAAAATACTCTTATTGATCTGCTGAACGACTCCGAAAATGCTATCCATAAAATATTAAAAATGAAGTATCCCGTTAATATGGATCCTCTAACATACGCGTACAAAATCCTTTGTCAGAATTTAGGAGGGGTAACGACAGACGACAAAGGATACATAATTGAAGCAAAAGCCGTTCGTTTACTGTATCCGACAGACGAATCGAATGCAAGTAAGAAAATGTGGAATGAAGAATGGAAAAAAGCGGTTTACAACAAGTTAAGAGATTATACTTTCGAGCATATTAAAACATTTCCCGATCCATTCGCGTCTACCGATTATCAAATAAAACGCATTTCACAGGAATTAGTGTCTTTGATAAGCGTGGCTGTGGTCGTTGTGGCCATTTTCTCCATGGCGACGAACATGACTAACAATTGGGTGAAATCCAAACCCTGGTTAGGGGTAGCTAGTGTCGTATCTGCCGGTCTGGCTGTGGCAACCACTTTTGGATTATTATCCGCCTGTGGAGTAGAAAATCTTCGGTGGAACGTCTGCCTTCCTTTCATGATTCTTGGTAAGCTAAACCATAATATAATTCAAATAGAGTAGAGCCTCGATTATCCGACCCAATTGGGGACTGGGGTTGGTCGGATAATTGAAAAGTCGGATAACCGAAAAGTATGAAAAAATCCGTTNTTAAAGTTTTGAGAACTAATGTTAATTTAAAATAAAAATTAATACACTATTAGAACTATACCCAGAATAAATATATTTTTTTAATATATATAACTGTGATTCACAATAAATGGTCCACGTGTAAATAAAATCTATTTGTTCTCATGAATAAAAAAGAATTAAACAACGAATCCAAAGTAAACAACTCATTAAACAAATAATAACCACTTTTTAAAAGAATTAAAGCCTTCAACTGTTTTGTTCCACTATGTTTCATATTACACACTATAAATAAAGTGAAACATCTGAAATTAGGACAATGAAAGAAAATATAAAAATAGCCGTACTTTACAGGTTATTTTGTACGCATAATTGCTCAAAAAGTGATATATTTCACGCGCTTTACCTCAAAACAAATTTTATGTAGGAGTATTTCAAATAGTAATTTTTTTCAATTTAAACCCTGCGATAGTGAACTGAAGATTTTCGGTACATGAAATTTTTTAAAACTTACAATACATAGATTTGGCATCTAATATCTTTTTTTCCCTTCAGTAGTTTCGTGATTTTATGCGTACAGCATGCTCACAAATTGCAACAGTACTGTATTGCGGCAATCCCCAAAAGAGAGAAACGACATTTCTCAGCGTGGATGCCCCACAGTATTAACAACGTTATTTTTCAACATTCATAATGATTTATTTGGTTTTTGTTTAACTTAACTTAATATAACGTAAGTTAACATTACATAACATGACATCATATTACCTAACCTAGCTTAACCTACCCTAATCTAACCATAACTAATTTATATATGCTGAAAATAGCTTCATAGCCTGTTCAAATAAATAATTTTTCTATTGTTTTAGTCTCATAGTTTAATTCAAATATCTCAAAATTATGTATAAATGTTATATTTGATAACTGGTATACTATTTTTCACTAAATCAGAAATATAAGTTGGAGTTTGATGACAAAAGAACTTTATGCTGGAAAAATAACAGAAACTACTGAACGATTTGCTTGAATTGAAAAATTTCAAAACAGTCAACCAATGAAACATTCCACAAATAGATGAAATCACGTCATACAGAACAAATGCAATTTATAAAAGGGTAAACTGGCTCGGAAATTTTAACACTTTATTGATTTATTTTTAAAGGTGAAAGGTACTTCATTCACTCTGATAGGGCTCTCCGTCGTGAACCATTTTCCGCTCAATATTGCAAGGACAATTCAGAATTTTTTAAGTTCAAGATAACAATGAATAAACAGGTAAAAACCACTTCGCCTGAACTAAGTGTTTGAAATGCGTATGCTAAAGAAATTTCTATTTAATTTTTTTAGGTAAGAAGACACGACTCTTCAAGGAAAACGAAATGTTTGTGTCTGACAAACAGCGTATCCAATATAATTGGTCGACTTGGTGTAATAATTAGTCGATATCCCCTCTATTTTGTCATTGTTCCTGTCATTCTCTCCGGTTTATTATCACTCGGACTCATTAAGATTCATACCAATGACAACAATGATTCTCTCTTAGCTGCAAACAGGGGAAAAGTTTTTGATGCCAAACAGTTTATAGATAATACATTTCCTATCAATTCGGGTAATTTCGATTTTTTACGACTTACTAAACGACCGCTTTTTCCAATGATCTACATAGTAAATGACAGAGAAGGCAACATTCTACACAAAACGTTCTTAAACGAAATACAAATTGTAGACAAGGTTGTAAAAAATACCACAGCTTTCGTAGATGGAAAGATTATTGGTTACTCTGACGTGTGCCAGATTGTAGATGGCAAGTGTTTAGAAAATACTCTTATTGATCTGCTGAACGACTCCGAAAATGCTATCCATAAAATATTAAAAATGAAGTATCCCGTTAATATGGATCCTCTAACATACGCGTACAAAATCCTTTGTCAGAATTTAGGAGGGGTAACGACAGACGACAAAGGATACATAATTGAAGCAAAAGCCGTTCGTTTACTGTATCCGACAGACGAATCGAATGCAAGTAAGAAAATGTGGAATGAAGAATGGAAAAAAGCGGTTTACAACAAGTTAAGAGATTATACTTTCGAGCATATTAAAACATTTCCCGATCCATTCGCGTCTACCGATTATCAAATAAAACGCATTTCACAGGAATTAGTGTCTTTGATAAGCGTGGCTGTGGTCGTTGTGGCCATTTTCTCCATGGCGACGAACATGACTAACAATTGGGTGAAATCCAAACCCTGGTTAGGGGTAGCTAGTGTCGTATCTGCCGGTCTGGCTGTGGCAACCACTTTTGGATTATTATCCGCCTGTGGAGTAGAAAATCTTCGGTGGAACGTCTGCCTTCCTTTCATGATTCTTGGTAAGCTAAACCATAATATAATTCAAATAGAGTAGAGCCTCGATTATCCGACCCAATTGGGGACTGGGGTTGGTCGGATAATTGAAAAGTCGGATAACCGAAAAGTATGAAAAAATCCGTTATTAGTGTAGTATATTATTATATCCCACGTAATTAGTATATTAGTATATCGCTATTAACCTACTTTACGTTGAATTTTCATCGATGTTAAGCCTAACAAAAATTTTATAAAATAATAATCGTCGCTATTGTATCGTTAAAAATTAGAAAATTAAGCCTCGTTTAAATACTGGTTCCCTTTCATGGTCGAATGACTGTTGCCAGCTAAAACACGTAAAAATAATATTAAAGTAGCCAAGACATAGCCAAATATTGTAGCGCCACATCGCTAGCGGACATTTGAAATTTGCCGACTAGGACGGTCGGTTAACCGAGGTGTCGGTTAATCGGGGGTCGGATAATCGAGGCTCTACTGTATTAATAAGTTTCGCTTTATATATTTTTATTGCTTTGATATATTAAAGCTACGGAAGTGGACGACTCGTTTGTCGTATTGGCTTGTTGGAAGGTAACAGATTGCGATGACAGCGTAGAAAAACGAATGGAACAGACATATCGCAACGCAGCAGTGTCCATCACCATAACGTCTCTCACGAATTTCTTTTCCTATTGCATTGCCATGGCGTCACCATTTCCGGGTATCAGAATATTCTGTTTGTATGCTGCAACGAGCATCTTCTTCAGTTATTTCTATCAGTTACTATTTTTCGGTGGATGTTTGGCATTAAGTGGATACAGGGAAGAGAAGAATTTTCATCCTTTCACATTTAAACCAGCTTTTGGTAAATATGTTAAAATTGTTTAATTTGTATAATTAATTTTTTATTTTTTAAAATAATAGCTTAAAGTTTAAACTGTATTGTTCTGCACACTTTTCATCTTAATGACAGGGCATTTTACTTAAAATGTTAGAAAGAATCCGTTAAACTGTCCTTAATTTATGGGGAATTAGATTATACATTGGAAATTATAAAAATAGGAAAAATCGTGTCTTAAGTGTTTTAATTATAAGTTATGTTATATATTTTTAAGTGAGAAAATGTATATAGTAGAAGTTATTTGATTTTGAAATTTATATTTTTGAGTAAATGTGACAAGAAACACAAAACAGTTTTCCTTCATAATACATACTTATTAATTACTTTTTCGGCGTTTTTATATAGGGGAGACAGGGGCAACTTCGGCATTCGGGGCAAGTTTGTCAAGCGCTTTTTTTTAAAAACAAATTAAAAGGAGACTTTGGTTATAGGTTAGGCAGTTGAGTTTTATTGGTGGCTTGTTGAGTGTAGTGTTTTTATTGTTCTCCAACAAGCGTAGTTGAATTATCAAGCAAATTTTCATTTTCGTTCAATTCCATATAATATTTTTTTTCCATTTATATTGAATTGGCAGGTTTTGTTATAATTCCATGATAACGAAAGTTACTTTTCCTGTTAGAAGGATGTAACTTCAACTTATTCACGTGGCCAGATCGTGGCTTGGCATTCTGTTCTCAGGGTTGTACTTAATGTTTCGAAATCATGACTAGCGGGGTAAGATCGGCAACATAAAGCCACATTAGAAGCAAAGGATAAAAATCAAACAGATGATAAATGAAAACATGTTTGCATTTGTTATTCATGTATATATGTCTTTGAACTTGCATTTCGTTGTAATAATATTAAATGGGTGTTGGATTTGTATTTCTTTGTTTTAATAGTGAATTCCAACTTATACATTGTTAATAACATAATTTTATATACGTGCCTATCTTGCCCCATTACTGTTGCCCCTATACCAGGGGCAACTTTAATAAAAATAATTAAAATAATTACAACTTTACAAAAAGAGAGAAGTTGCCGATCTTGCCCCTATACCCGGGGCAACTTCGTCAATTTCTCTCTTCTTGTAAAGTTGTAATTATTTTAATTATTTTTATTTCCAAACTGATTTTAACCAGTTCTATAGTAATATAACATTCCAATAGACAATATGCAAAGCTTTTTTTTTCAGTTTACAGCAGTATTTATTACATAAAATTTATGTAAAGCTTAACATGCCGATCTTGCCCCGGTCTCCCCTATAACAGAGGAAAAGTATGGCGATCAAAAAAATGACTTTGCAAGTTCTTATACTTAATGATTCGGGCAACCTTCAAACGTGGAGAAATGCAAAAGAATTCGGGAGGTTTTCTGCATGTTTCTGTATGCCAGCTTTTGAGGGAGAAGATTTTTTTAAGATCTGAAGCTGAACAACACCCGTACCCTTTAAAGCCGAACAACGTCAGTTCTTTTCGTCAAAAATTTATAAAATATTGTGGGGAGGTTTCAATATTAAAGATGCTATTAAATTTTGGTGATTAACAGTCGAGAATATAAGAAAATAGAAAAGGTCGTACATCATATTTGGTGTAGGTCGTCGCTTAAAGACTAATTTACTCTTTACTAGAATTTTTTTTAGTTTTCGATAAAACTCGCTTTTACTGTGAAAATTTATTTTATTTTTTCACTTTATGATAATTAAAAATATAAAAAGTTTTTAAAGAAAAAATCATAATACAGTCGTGTGCAAAAGTTTCAGACCAGCAGCCGATTTTTCGTATTTTAAAACGCAGCATCATTTATACAGAATATTGCATCATTTTATGCGTTGAATGCATCACACACTTTTGACTGCTATAAATAACCACCCTTATTTCATTCATCACCAGTTGTTTTGTGAATTTAACCATAGAGGTGCTGTTTTTTAATCATTGTAATGAGTAAAACGCTATCACTTACTGTTGTAAAAAGGGCAGAAATTGTGGCCCTGCCTAAAGTTGGCTTTTCTGAACGTGAAGGAGCTAAAATGTACATACGAGCAAGACTGCTATTTATCAAGCTGTCAGTGAATTTAATAAATTTAACAATTCAGGAAAATACACAGACCTGAAGAGAAGTGGTCGCCGAAGAAAAACGAGTGCTCGTGATGATCATGTGATCCGAAGGATGATAGTGAAATCTCCAACAACCTCCGGCAAGAAGATTAAACATACTTCAGCCGCGACAAGGGCGCTGGATTGCTAAGCTTCGGCTGCTAGAATTTTGCTCTGTTTATATTTACGATTTGTGCGGAAACGATGTTGCAGTGTATAAGTGTTATACAGGGTGGGCCAACGAAAACGAAACGGTAGAGTTATCGTGTTCGTCCAAGTAAATCGCTCGGACAGGTCGATTTTATTCTCAAGGGCGATATCTTCTGCAATAAAGTTTTTGGGATTCTGAATACAACAGACAACAAAAAATTTTAAAAACTCATTCATTTTTTTCCGAAATAAATGTTTGTTTAGCTAATAAAAAATGAATGAGTTTTTAAAATTTTTTGTTATCTGTTGTATTCAGAATCGTAAAAAATTTATTGCAGAAGATGTCCCCCTTGAGAATAAAATCGATCTGTCCGAGCGATTTGCTTGGACGTTTCGTTTTCGTTGGCCCACCCTGTATATTTCTGAAAACCGCTTGGAATAAGGATTCTCTCGGTGTTACTTTTATAGAAATTGAACAATTATATAGGACAACTTGAACTTTTTGGAAAATTTGAATTAATTTTCCGGAGCATTACTGACCGATCATCCGTATTGATATACTGTATCTTAATCGCATCATACCTGTGAGTAAGATTCTCGAATCTTATCGGTTTTGGATTAATAGTTTTCGAAATATCGCATACTTCCAATAAATATTTGTCAGTTAATTGTGGACTTCCGGTTTAAATCTCATGAATAATTTTTTGGCATTTTTAGAAAACTACAAATGTGTGCTTTCCATCAAGTTTTATTCGGTTTGGCCCAGCCAAATTTGAATTATGAGCGTTCTACTAAATTTTCCATCTTATTTAATTGATGTTCTAGGCGTTGTTATAGTAACGGTCTAGTAGCTGGAAAAATATGTCTGGCACAGGAAACGCGTCTGTTTCTGCTGTCTGCTCTGCAGCTTATGAGGTGATTTCTGACCTCAAGGAGTATATCGCTGAAAATGCTAATGCAAAGTTCTCTACAACTAGACATACTGACTATATCTTGAATTGTATTAATCGTGTTATTATTATACAGTATACGAACAAAGTTCTGTAATTAATATGCTACGTGACATCTCAGGGAAAATTGACACTATGTGTGATGTCAATGAGAAAAATGAAAGTATTTTAGCTAAACAGGATGAGGTTCTGGATCGTTTAAATGCTCTCGATGCTCATAATAATGAAACAAACAAAACAATTATTCATACTACCCCTAAGCTGTATAGTACAGCGCTTATGGCTGGGATTAATTTCCCTAATAATTTCCAAAATATGCGGAAGCATGTACCTTCTGCAAAAAACGTACTCTTGATTTATGATTCCAGTGATAACAACAGCAGTGATAACGTTCGTAAAGTTCTTAAAGAACGAGTCAATCCGTCAAATATAAAAATTAGCGTTGATAGAGTCCGCAAAATTGGTAATGGAGGAATAGCGGTTGAATTGGAAAAAAATGAGGATATTGCCGTCCTGGACGAATTTGTTAAAGAGCATATTCCTGAGGTTTACACTAGGCAACCAAAAAAGAGAAAACCTCATTTAATGATATTTTTTATACCTAAGCATGTCACTACTGAGGAATTGCTCTCCAATCTTTACCATCAAAACGAATCATTTCATTCCTTGTATTCCGAGAAGGACTCTAATAAAAAAACTTCAATTTAAGTTCAGAACAAAGAAAAAAGATGGAGATTTTCAGAATTGGGTCATAGTACTTCTATCCCCATCAATGCGTAGGCTTGTGCTACATTTGGGTAAATTAAACATTGGCTGGTCATGCTGCCGGGCTGTTGACTTTTGTCCGGTCCTGCAGTGTTTTAAATGCTGCCGTTTTGGACATTCATCAAAAGAATGCTCAGAAAATAAAATTACTTGTAGTCATTGCACTGGGAATCACATGTTTAGAGATTGCCCTAATACTGGAGAGTTACCTGTATGCATCAATTGTAGTCATAATCACATGGAAAACCATTCGCACAATGCAAAAGACTTTTCATGTGTAGTCTTATCAACGTGTCAAGGCAAATTTGATTAGTAGGACTGATTATGGGTCAGAATCATAGAAATGGCATTTCTGTTATGCAAATTAATCTTCATAGGAGTATTGCTGCAAGTTCTCTTTTAGCTAGCAAAATCCATAATTATGATTTAGTCCTAGTTCAAGAACCTTATTGCATACGAGATCAGCCTGCTTCCATCCCCGCTTATTGCTCTGTTATAAAAAGCACTAATTCCAGTCCATGGGCGGTGACTATTTTTCCACATAATAATATACTTATTCTTCATTTGGCTTCTTATAGCTCTGAACATATGGTTTGCATTGAGACGTATATTGGTTATACGAAATACATTATTAATATTTACTGCCCAAGGCCTCAGAACATTAATGTACAGTCGACCCCCCTATAATTACGGTCCCTATAATTACGATTCCTATAAAACTACGAAAAAATTGTGACCGGTATCCGTAAAAAACAGTAAAAACCCCCTATAATTACCTCAAACGTCATTGGGCAGCCGAACTACTTTCCCGCCATCCGTAGCGCCAACTACGGAGAGATTTCTATCGTCTGGACAGTATTATATAAATTATATATAAATTAGGTACTGTACATATAATTATATATTAATTATATATAAATTAGGTACTGTATATATAATTATATATTAACTTATTGTAACTTTGTTATAATTAAATATATAATTTCCGCCGTCTAGCGTGGCGCCACGCTACGGAGATTTTTACGCTAACTATCGTCTGTCAGTATGTAAATTAGGTACCGTAAGTCTAATACAGTACTGTAATTTTATACATTTCTTGTGAAAGAAACATTTCTTATTCAACGGCGATTAAAATTATTTATATTAATGATGTCTCCGAAGTTCAAGGAACTATTCGCAGAAAAATAAGTTATTAGAAATCGGCCGCGGTTTGCTGAGCTGTTCCGCGACGAAAACAATGTTGAGCAATGGCGATGTCGAATGGTGACACTCGGTAAGTAATCCTACAATTTTTTATTTATAGCGTAGTTTATACGGATTATTTCCAAAAAAATATACGTATTTTGGAAATGTTGAGTCGGAATAGTCTAGAATCGATTAATTTTATGGAAGAAAACCTTTCAATCAGCCGTAGTCCTTAAACTTGACACGTGTCGGGCTGTGATTAGAAGGACTCGTAAGAAATCGGATTCCTACAGAATGGAACGTATCTATATCTTATAGGGGGGTCGATTGTAATTCTTACTGATCTCCAACAGATTATTGAATCCTACCCCTCTTGTAATTTTATCATTGCTGGAGATATAAATTCTTATTCCCCAGCATGGGGTGGTGACACTCTAGATGGTAGAAGTGAAGCGTTTGAAGAGTGTCTTGCATTGAATTGTTTGCTTATTGTAAACGATCCTAACTCTCCTCCTACTCTCAACAATGATAGATATTTCTCTTGGGTGGACATTACTATTTGCTCTAGTTGTTGTTTCTCCTCTATTGCTGATCGGCAGGTGTTGAACACGCATAATCTTTCTGATCATGAATATATTACTTTTACTGTTTGTAATAGTACTAAATGCTCACCCTTGACTTATCGGGCACGATTTAATCCCTCTTGTGCCCGATACTCGTGCCTCTCGAACTGAAATTGCTAAATATCTTTACTCCGTTGTTGATCTTCCTGATTGTAAAACCAGAGAGGAGGCTGTGATTGCTATAGATCACTGCATTAGGCACATTAACTCAGCTTGTGATATTTACATTCCTAAGACAATTTCCAAGCTTAGGCTTGGAAATTGTCTTAGGAATGTAAATATCACAAATTGTCTTAGGAATGTAAATATCACAATATCACCCTGGTGGAATGAAGACCTTTCTACACTACGCAAAATTAATAATCACTTACGCCGAAAATACAAGCGTTGCCAAAATCCTACAGTAAGAGAAAAGAGGCGTAAAGAATACTTACAACACCACTGTATTTATAAAGATCGTATTCTTAATACTAAATTGCAGTCTTGGAAGGTTTTTTGTTCTAGCGCTTCGAATAACCCTTGGGGTTATCTTACTAAAATGTGTACAGGAAAACTAAAGAAGAATACTATCCTTACGACTTTTAACACTGATTCTACTACTTCTACATCCCTATATGATACTGTTGAAAAATTATTAGATACTTTTTGTGTAGATGATTCCGAAATGGACGATTCTGCATGGCATCAGGATCTGCGTGCTGCTAGCTCCCCTTTCTTTACATACAATGAAGTAGATAAAGTTTTCCGTGAGTTAAAAATAGGCAGAGCGCCTGGCATTGATGGCCTGACAGCGAATATTGCAAAGATGCTTTGAAATATTTACCTCTCCTATTATTTAGACTTTATAACATGTGTTTGCAGTTCGGGGTTTTCCCTGAGTTGTGGAAAATGGCAGGAATAATCCCTATACCAAAATCATCTTCCTCTAATGATACAAGACCAATTTCTCTTTTGCCGATTCTTGGTAAAATTTTGGAGAAGTTGATGACTAATCGACTCTCATGGCACCTTGAATCTTCTTCCAAGCTAAATAATTTCCAATATGGTTTTAGACATCATAAATCTACTACTGATGACATGGTGGTTGAAACTACACGACGCCTTTTAGAGACTAACACCTATGTTTTGGGCATTAGCTTGGATATCAGCAAAGCGTTTGATTTTGCCTGGTGGCCTTTGGTCCTTCACCAGCTTCGGATCTTTGATTGCCCCAGTGACATTTATCAGCTTTTCAATGATTATCTTAATAACGGGATGGCAACGTTTTCTGTTGGACACCTTTCCTTCCATCGTAATGTTATGAGAGGGTGCCCTCAAGGCTCAGTGTGTGGACCTTTACTTTGGGTTATACTTTTTGATCGATTTCTTTGTGAACATTTTGGTCAAGATGCCGTAGTTGCCTATGCGGATGACGCTTTTGTTCTCTTCGGAGGGAAGTCTCGCAAAGAGTTGGAAATTAAGGGTAATCGAGCCTTGAGTATGATTCATGATTGGTGTGTGCTCAATAAATTTTTCTTTAATGCCAACAAAACTAAGGCAATCATTTTCAATAAGCCGAGACATAGAAACCTGTACGCACGTGTTCCGACTCTTCGCATGGACGGGAAGCATATAGCAGTTGTGAGAGAACTTAAATATCTAGGTATAATTCTTGATCATACGTTATCTAACAACAGTCATATCGAGTATATTACCAAGCATACTGGGTACATTATGCATGCTTTTGCTAAGGTAGCGAGATCTACTTGGGGACTTGGCGGTAAGGCAATGGGAGCAATTTATGATAGTATCTTTGTACCTATTCTCACCTATGGTTGTGGGACATGGGACGCTGCTGCTGAAAAGGTACATCAGAAACGAAAAATTAATCTCGACGCAGCGTAGGGCCTTGTTGTTAATAACTAAAGCCTATAGAACTACGGCAAATGCGAGCTTACAATTGCTTGCTCGTAAGCCTCCTATTGATAAGTATATTAATTATTTACAAAAACTTTGCAAAATAAAAAGTGGAGATTCCCCTGCCTCTCATTCTGAGCACTTTTTAGAGGAATCATGGGAAGAAAATATCCCCTTTCAACATACTTTAATCCCTTACACTAACAACAGGTACATTGAAACTTCTCCTGCTAGTTGTGCCATTACTATATTTACTGATGGATCTAAGTACGAAAATAATGTTGGGGCCAGTTTTGTTGTTTACCGCAATGAAATAGAAATTTACTGTGAATCATTCCGACTTGGCCCTCTTTGTAGTATATTCCAGGCTAAACTTTATGCTATTTTGCAGGTGGTTTGGTGTGAACGGGTTATTAACAATACTCAAATCATGATAATAACTGACTCTTTTTCCTCACTTAACGCAATTAAAAAATTATCTGATCATCCACTGGCCTTTTATATTCAACGTATATTAGTTTATTCTGATAACGATTATTACTTTAAATGGATACGCTCACATAGTAAAGTTCGTGGTAACGATCGAGCAGATCATCTAGCCAAGACAGCTGCTGTTGACCAGAATATTGTCGTCAGTTACAACAAGATCTCTACAAAGGTACTGAAAGAGATACTTTGTCAAGAGATTCTTATGGACTGGCAACGTGATTGGGACGATAACATATCTATTATTAAGCAATTTTTTCCCAATATTTTAAAATTTTTGCATAATACTTGGATCTTAGTTACTCATCATACTGTACAATTCTACACTGGCCATGGCCGTTTTAATTCTTATCTCAGTCGTTTTACGTCACATAATAACAAACTTTGTCCTGTATGTGGAATTAATGATAGCAGCTATCACTATATTTTTGAATGCCCCATGACTGAAACTGAAAGGCATCACTTGCGCACTTTCCTGAATAGTAATAATCGTCCTTGGCCTTGTGAAATTCATGACTTCACTTCTGACAAGGAAACTCATGACCTACTTTTTCAATTAATTGAAAAATATTTTCAGGTCACTACTATCTCTTGAATTCTGCCTCCATTGTGTATTTACATTGGTATTACTATGTTTTAGAATGGCTTTATTTTCTTACCCGCTGTGTTTATTTATTCTTCTGCATTGTAATAGGTTCTGTATTTAGTGTGCTTTATGTCGTCACTGTTAAGTCTGAAGATCTTTTGTGGTCAGATCGTAATTTCACATATATTCAATCTTCGCTACAACCCTAATCCACCAATATCACTTTGTACGCTGGAAGTGACTCTCATTTTATTTTAAGGATTCACTGTGGTTAGACATGTTGTGTCTTCATATTTAGCATGAAGTTTCCACATTGTTATCAGTGGATACCTGGTTATCATGTGAATAACCACATGAGCCAATGTGGTTATTCACATTGGCTCATGATAGAATTGCTCTTCAAATGTGCATGTGCTCAATATTATCTGTGGCTCTGGTTTTCTGCGGTTATGGCTATCTGCGTTACACTGCTATAGTGGTTGGGAAAAAACCTACCTTCTGCTACTTTGTTCTACTTTGTATTTATCTATGATGCATGCAAAACTTTTGTGACATAAGAGTAACTTTCTCCTGTCATCTCGCTCTTTCATAATGTGCATGCAAAACTTTAGTGATGTTTGTAACGTATACTTGTGATTATCTACTGTAATTTCATTGCAATTTTTATTGTACCATTGTAATACCGTTGCGATATTTATGGTATTTATTGTTACATAGGTGTTTAACTAACTACGATATCATTATATCCTGAATATTTATTTTAATATTTTCTTTTCAACTCTCTTTTTGTGTACGATACCGGTGTTACAGGTTTTATATTAATTGCAATTAATTATGTTCAATTCTGCTGTACTACATGTTATATTTTAATTGTAAAAGTTGCTCTGGCAGCAATTATATATAATTGATATTTTGTATTTTAAATACTGTCATCTGTACGTTACTTTTGTTAATTTTATTACATTTATCTATTCCCTTTCCATTCACTGTACAACTGATACATATGACTGTTCTGCAACGTAATTATTGTAAATGTGTAATTTCTGTATGTAACACCTGATTATGCTATGCGATATCAGGCATATAACAAAATTTATGTTAATAGACTTAATGAAATGAAATAAATGAATGAATGAATGAATCCTTCAGCTGCAAAGGGCACCAACATCAGTTTGAGTACTATTTCAAGACATTTGACTAAAGATTTTGCTGTATTATCCTACAAACTAGCTAGGGAACCTCGGCGTACTCCAAACATGAAAAAGAAACATCTGACTTTCGCCCAGAAACATAAGAACTGGACTGTACAACAGTGGAGTCCAGTGTTATTTTCTGATGAGTCAAGTATATTACTCGTGCTGGAAGTGTTTGCCGCCCAATGGGAAGGAGATATCAGAAAAGATATACTAGTCCAACCGTGAAATATTCTCCAAGCCCGATGATATGGGGTGCAATGTCTGCGTCTGGTATTGCTGCTCTGTATTTCCTGTCGCTTAAAACCACTATGAATGGAAGTCAGTACCTTAATTTGTTACGTGATAAGTTGAAACTTCACATGCGTGTTCATCAATGTTCCATTTTTATGAATGATGAAGCTCCGTGTCACAGGTCAAAAACTGTTAGGGACTATCTGACGGAGGAGCAAATTCAGGTTCTTGACTGGACAGGTAACAACCTAGATTTGAACCCAATTGAGAATCTGTGGTGTACTTTAAAAGTGGCAGAAAAGCAACCATCAAGTGCTACGGAACGTGTTGAAGTCATAAAGTAAGTCTGGTGTACAGAAATTTCTCAAACCTACTGTCATTCTCTGAAATATAATATGCCTAAAATGATTGCAGCAGTGATTAAAAACAAAGGAGGTGCTAAAAAATACTGAGTTTAATTTCAATTCTTTAATAAAAATACTTGTAAGTCGATTTTGTTGTTCTTATATGGGTGGTCTTAAACTTGAACACGACTGTAGATCGCTGCACTCTCATTTCTAATAGTTGCCCGGAAAGTTAAGCATCTGATTGCCAAATTTTTTATACTCTTCACTATGAATCTTGCATTTTAGAGATGTAATTTAAAAACTATCAAACGTATAGTAAAGTAAAAAAGCGAAACTTTTTTATACCATTATATCATAACTATAATATTTATCAGTTACTAGCATTGCGCGGCGTTGCCCGGGCAAAAAACAACAACAAAGATTAAGATTAAGATTATTAGATTACAGTAGACCACCCATAACACTGTTGATAACTCCGGGTTATATGAATTCCATCTTGTACGAGTCACTTAGATTTTACAAATACGTGAGCCGTTCACACGTATTTGTAAAATTTAAGAGATTCCCACTAGCAATAGGGTGTTTTTCCGGGGCGACAACTAGTGGGAGTTCTAGCAGCAGCGATATCATTCCGTGGTATAAATAATAAATTTCTATTACAAATAAATACAATAATAAATTTCTGATGGCGTACACTAATAAAACGCAGGCAAAGATGCAAAAAACTGCATCAAATAATATAAATATAATATACTAAATTTATTGTTAATTTAAATAATAGCTAGGGCTATTTTTGGTATACAATGACATAAAGAAAGAATCCGATTTTTCAGCTTTATATAGTAGATACTGTATATCAAAAAGAGAAAAGAGACATATCCTAATGTCATGAATTTACTGTTAACGTTCTCATTCGTTTGTCTGTGTCTAGAAAAAAAAGCATTAAAAACAATCGATGGATTAAATTAATTTGGTTTCAATCTTAGGTTCTCGAATTTGAAAAGGTTGTTGCTTTGGACAAATGTCTCTACTGTGTATACAGTACAATGTAAAACGTTTTTCTTATTACGCACGTATAAGAGAGTTGAAACACTAACCGAATGCTTGTTTCGTGGTGACTCATAGAACGAATATTTGAACCGGTGGTAACAGATAATTTAGAACATGCTTGTAGTCAATAATGTAAAGAGATTTAGATTAAACAGGAAAATCCCAAAGAACAGTCAAAATACGTATCAGTGATACAGAACTTGCTGTAAAATCATAATTATCAAATTAATGTTATTAAGATTAGGTGTATAAAGGGTTTAATTAGAATAGAACTAAATGAAAATTCAGTTTCATTATTACCATTTTCACTCACATTGTTTTATGTATGTTGTCAGTTATTTTTTTATCCTTTAGTACTTTATGAGTTTCTGTAATCGTCGATGTAAAAGAGTCCTTTATTATAGCGTGAAATTGAAACAGGCATATAAGTTTTCTCATTATTCTAAATTTATTTACTTTATTTTAAATACATAATTAACATTTCATTACTATATTTATATTTTAAAATAATATATAGCGCATAGAATATTTACGGGTATATACTCTTACATCTCAGTTTTATAGATGTGATTATAACAATATTTTTACCTTTATGTTATTACAGTTATACTTTTTTGTTTCGATATAGCCTACTTACACGTTGTGCATAAATAAAAATAATTATAATAGTATAGTTTCTGATTAATAAACTGAAGATATGAGCCGAAAATAATTAACAGTCTTTGCTAGGAAGAAACTACACCAGAATAATAAGTCCTATTTCAAACAATGTTCATGTAGACAATATCGAAAAAAAAATGTTAACGGTTATTGCTTATATAGGTGTAAGAAAGTATATTGCTTGCTTTATTTAAAGATAATGTAAGCTCCTTTATGTGTCTAATTCGAAAGAAAGTGTAATTTCTAGTTCACTATGAAATAGTCTGCTACGACATCCAAGCGCTTCCACAAATAAATTCGTTAATTAATTAAATTCAAAAACTAGTGTTAATTGGTTCGTAAAATACATGTAAAATTATGCTTTAGATAATTATAGGTGCAATCATACTTTAAATAATAAAATTTATTTATTGTTATAAAATACCATACAAATGAACTTAATTCAACTATAGAAGATATTTTCATTTTACAGAAACTATTGGACAAACTGACTGTTACAAAGAAGAAAGTGAGGATTGTTTTATGAAGTTCTTCACAGATACATTTTCAGCTTTTATTTTTCATCCTGTATCACGAATTCTTATTATTTTATCGTATTTTATATTATTGTCAATTAGTATATGGGGTGTTATGTCCTTACAGGAAGGGCTGAATGTATGCAAATTCAATTCAGAAAGCTCCAAAATTACACAGGGATTTCATGTTTTCTATAAATATTTTACCGAATACCCTTTTACGGTGCACGTCGTAATTAAGGAAACTTTAGACTATTCTAATCCACGAGTTCAAGAGTCAGTTTATGATTTCATGAAACAATTTCACACTATTGAAAATATAGCCGGACAGGAGTACGAACTTTCTTGGTTAAAATATTATAAAGAATTCCAAAATCATCCCATTTCGAAGTATTCTTTACGGGGTAACGATCTGTCTCAGAAGCAAGATTTTATGGATGCACTTAGAAACGTCTTTTTGAAAATCACAGGAGCCAAGCATTTTAACAATGACATAATTTTTAATCAAAATTACACTGATATTGTCGCCAGTCGTTTCTTTTTTCTAGCGAAAAATGTTTCTAATAGAGTAACCGAATACAAAATAGTAAACGATTTATCGAAAATAGCCGAAGTAGCGCCATTTTCCGTTGTAATCCATACATTGATAGCGCCTATAATCGAGCAAGGAATCATTATCAAACAGATAACATTTCAGCTGTTTTGGATCACTTCCCTGTTAATCTTTGGCATTTTTGTTTCTTTAATTCCAAATTTGCATTGCGCTGTTATCGTCGCTATCTGCGTCGTGTCCATCACTGTGCAGACGATCGGATTCGTGTCTTTATGGGCAATCAATCTAGATATCGTTTCTCTGCTTAGCTTAACTCTTTGCATCGGGTTCTGTGTTAATTATCCCACCCACATATGTTATTCTTTCATTACTTCACCACAAGCAACGACTGAAAAGAAGTTAAAAGATAGTTTATGTCACGTAGGTTTCCCGTTAATTCAAGGGGCAATTTCTACCGGATTAGTATTGTTAATCATCGCCTATTATAATATGTATATATACACCACTTTCGTTAAAATCGTTTTCGTAATTGTACTGCAATCAGTATTTCACGCATTATTTCTTATTCCAACAATAATCTTGATAACTTCGCTATGTACAAGAGGATGTGAAAAAAACAGAGCATTCATACTTTTTGGGTGCACCTAAGTGTTATCATTAATAATATACTCGTAATTTTTTTATACTCAATTATTATTAATGGGCATATATTAACGAAGATTAATATTTTTTGAATTTGCTTTGACGGTTTACAGTATTTCAGGTGTTCGAAAATCATTTTTTAATGAATTATAATATTGTATAGGTGTATTTAAACAGTAGAAAATTACATATTTCTTACTGGATTGAGATTGTAAAGTACAGCAAGCAATGACAAAAAGTTGCTGGCAGCCAAACACTTTTAGGAGCAACGAGCTAATAAAGATGAAGTAGTTCATTAAATTAAGTCTGATTTTTAGATCATAAACTCACTATTATGTAAAATTATAATAGCAATGTGTTATTAATTATTTGAGAATTTGTTTCCATAAAATATGTATAGATTTAATTGGTGGAATAAGGAACTTAACACTTGAGCAATCTGAAAGGAATAGCTTGAAATTAAGTGTTGCATAATAACAGAAACTCTACATTTATTTATATGTTAAACATGTGACGAATCCCTGAAAACATCACGTGGTAATCTATTTACTTTTGCTGCTCTAGTAGTAAGTGGATAAAACTTTGTGAAAAAGCGAAATTATTGCAATTATCAAACAGGAAATAGGAAATAGAAGAGATGCGAATGGAGATCGCATCAATAAATGGCTTCTAATATAATTATTAGAGTAATAATCGATTAATTATTGCAATAATCACTCGAATAATCGAGTAATTATTGCTATTTATGAGCTGCTAAAATGATGGTGGAGTATAACTTCGTTATTTCGACACCTATGCGACTAGAGCTCTTCCAGATTATATAGTGCGGAATTAACGGATATTTAATGTTTTAAAATATCGCTTTATAAAAAGATTTTAATGTAGAAACTTTGTAATGTGTGTTTCATATTCTATGGAAAATGTGAAAACATTTTCACTAAATGTTTCGTTAAACTTACGTGCAGTATATTCAAGTAATCGCTAATAATTTTAAACACGCTTCTCTATTCTATAAAAAAACGGTTCAGTATATTTAATTAAGGTTAAAAAATGATTAAACATTATTCTGTTTTATTTATGACTCAATTGTTTTTGTAATAACGATTATTTTCGAAGTTCTTTCCATTTACGTAAACTGTTGTCATGTATCACGCAATGAAAAGGAAGTCTTTAATTTGTACGTATTTAACATTAACTTCATGTCAGTATTTACAACATTATTCTAGCAGATTATGTTGTAAAGTGATCAGAGTAAATGTAGAATAATCGAGGTGCTTAAGTATTATACCTATAAAGCTTAGGCATCACCCATTCTGTATGTTTGGCGTGGTCCTTAAACTCCAAAGTAAGTTCGTCAGCTTCGGGTTCTTTCGGATGTCGAGGATGCAGGCAGAATTTCTTTGATTTCTGGATCATTTGAATTCTCTGTGAGACAATGTCTCACCTCTTTTGCACTCGGTATGTCTCGTAGCCCATCAGTAGCCGAGTGCACATAACCACTATACACTGGCAGCTGGTCGCCTGTTCACGTAAAGTTTTTTCATTTTTCTTCGCGTTACTAACATCTAAATAAGTGTCAATTTTTCTTAGAAAGTTCTCGCAAGGAACATTTCTTTTTGGTGGATCGCCCGGGGTGTTGCGTTGCCAGAACAATATAAATCATCTTCATCTCTTTACGTTTCTGTCTTATATGATCTTCCTTTCAAAATTTTATGCTGGAAACCTTCCCTCTCCACCCTCATTTTTATTAGAAAATCGCAAAGTAATTGAGATTTAAACAAATGTCTAATCTCGAGTTGCATGTAATAGATTAATCACTTTAGAGCAATGGTTCCCAACCTTTTTCGGGTGGCGACCCCTTTTTACTAATGCCAAGTGTCCCGCGACCTTGATACAATTGAAAGAGGCATTTTTAATAAAGTAATTAAAAAACAACGAAATTAGTTTTTTAGTATAATTTTATTTTAAATTATCTTTAATAACTTAGGGGAGACCGGGGCAACTTCGGCATTCGGGGCAAGTTTGTCAAGCGCTTTTTTTTAAAAACAAATTAAAAGGAGACTTTGGTTATAGGTTAGGCAGTTGAGTTTTATTGGTGGCTTGTTGAGTATTGTGTTTTTATTGTTCTCCAACAAGCGTAGTTGAATTATCAAGCAAATTTTCATTTTCGTTGAATTTCATATAATATTTTTTTTCCATTTATATTGAATTGGCAAGTTTTGTTATAATTCCATGATAACGAAAGTTACTTTTCCTGTTAGAAGGATGTAACTTCAACTNAGCGCAGAACGAAAACGGAAAAGTTAAATAATTTTTAACTCTGCTTTCAGTCTTGTTTTTGTCCAACTGAACGTTACAAAACTGCAAGTTTCGTCAGTTTGGCTTTCAGTTTTACGATTACGTCGCGGATTCCGGTAATGTGGAGTCCAGGCTTAATAGTATGACTAATAATATAAAAGTTATTTTTTTTAACTTTGAAGTTAAGGCCATTTACAAAAATATACATTTTCGCGTCTATCCATTTATCCTTTAACACAACCATAGAAGTAACAGTTACATTGAATTGAAGAAAAAACTTCATTAAAAAACAAATAATAATAATAATAATAGGTAAAAATTTACAAGTTTTTGTAAATAGTCTTAACTTCAAAGTTAAATTATAAGATATTCTGAGTCATCATGAAAATTAATAAAATCTCTTAACAGCCGGGAAAGTTATCCCAGTCGATGCTGGATTTTTTTACACATTAAATTAAGTAATTGTTTAATGAATTTGCTTTAGTCTTTATTTAACTCACATAGCACTCCATATTACATAAATAAATGAATATCGTAGTGTGACGGCACCTCTTTAGCGCCCTGTCAGAATTGACACCACCATGTTTATCGGAACACGGAAGCCGAGACGGCAATTACTACGTCACACCGTCGCGCGAGCGGTCCTGTAAGTGGACAGACGGATTAGTAATGTCAGCCGATCGAGAGACAGCATATGGAAGTGACTCGAACTACAATTAACACTTAACAAGAATTGAATTAAAAATAAATTGGATAAGATACAGAGGTTCTAAAGTTTGGTCGCGGAGAGAGAGAGTTCACATAACGAGCGCGAGTTGCATAAATACCTGGGGATAAAAGAAATTATTCAAACTTCAAGACACCATTAAAAATAAAAATTGCATTATAGTGAATATTTTTTTTTTAGTTTACTGTATAAGTTGGCGACCCCACTGAAGGCCTATTGCGACCCCCTTCTGGGAGATGACCCATACGTTGGGAACCCGTGCTTTAGAGAAATCTATTTATTTTATACATCTCAATGAAAATTTTTAAATTTGTATATTTTGAATTTTATATTATTTGATTCAATTTTATTATATAAAATAAGTTCCTTCGTGTAAATCAATCGCGACATGATATTTTTTTCTTTCTTTAAACCGATAAAAATGCATTTATTTCGATTTATAAGTTTGAAAAATTTCTTAAATCTATTATAAAAAATAAAAGAAATAAAAAGTGAAAAATGAAATTTATAAATAAAATTTTCTATTTCATCAACAATTCGTAATTTAAGAGATTGTGAACAATACTTTTTGTTCTTCATTGTTACAGAAGCGCGCTGCTGAGTTTTCAGTCCATAGACTTCTTTTAAGTTTTCGAAGCACCCCCAAAGTATCGAATGTGTAAAGCCGGTTCTCGGAAATTTTGACTTTTTCTCGCTTAATTTCGTTACTTTTTTGTAGAATTTTCTTTTATGAAAACTTCGGCAGAGTAATTAATTAATTAATCTGTTTATTTATAAAAATTAAATACTACGTTTAAACATATACTGTAATTAAATATTCAGATTAAAATGTTCATTAAGATTTCCATTTAGGCTTATTTATAATTAAATTAAAGTCGAGTTTGTAAGTTGAATTTTGTTAAATATTGAATTACATTTGGTCAAAGAGCATATGACTATATATTAATTTTCAAATCCCTGTTCGTTATCTTTACAAATACGCATTTTGTAACCACATAAATCAGAAGTCTCTTAACGTGGTTCCTATCGATTTTCGAAGGATTATCTGGGGACAAGTGATATCCGCAATAGTTCATTTAAAATTTTAAGTAATGTATTGATTATTGTAGAATATTGAGACACTTGGTAGAAGCTTGTTGAGACTACCTAGTGCAGGTGGACACCCCTGCACTAGGTAGTCTCAACAAGCTGAACAAGCTCAACAACCTTTTTGTTTCTCTCGGCTGCATTGGAAGAAGTCAAGGAGTTTTGGGCCACAAGTACATATAATATATACTTGTAGCCCAATATACAAGTATATTTAAGGATTACCATGTCTAGATTATAATAATAAGTATTAAATCTTCACTTCGGAAAAGTAAGATATTGCTTGTATTTTCTGAAATTAAAATGAATTCATTAAATTCTAAAATTTTTGAAATTAATTTATGAAGCGTAAATATTTAATCATTAGTAAAACATTTATTAGCTATATATTACTGTACAGTTATAGTGAATCTATTATTATGTCTGTTATTTTTATAATATATTCAAAAATAAATGATTAATAAGCTTATCAGTTAAATTTTCCGCAGGTAAAGAATTTATTACTCATTAGTATGAAATATCGTATACAGTAAAGCGTCGTTTATCCGAAAGTCGGTTATCCGAAAGAATTCCAGTCGGCAAATTTAAATTTTCGCTAGTGCTGTGGCGCTGCAATCTTTGGCTATGTCTTGGGCTACTCAAATATTTTACGTTTTTGATACTAAATTAACTTCTGACGTATAATTTTTATTGTTTTTTTTTCAATATATTTATTTTGTCTGTACAAAATAAAAAAATAATTTTTAACGATACAATAGTCTTCGTTAGGCTAAACAACGACGAACATTCAACACGAAGCGACACGCAATGGAGAAAAATTTCAACACGGGATAGGTTAATATATTTTCCCGTACATAATCTGTTATCCGAAAAATAAGTTATCCGAACGACCCCAGTCTCCAATTGATTCGGATAAACGACGCTCTACTGTATATATCACCTAATTATAAAATAAGCAGTAAAGCATAACTACGAAGGTCGAAACTTTATGAATATTAAGAAAAAATAATTAACTGCTTTATTCCGTCGTTTATACTTATTTGTTTTTCTTTTGGATCAGTGACTTTTATTCAGGGAGTATTTTGTATGTATGAATGTTAGTGTTTGTGCCTGTGTGTGTGTGAGGAGTCTTTTTTATTAAGCTTAATAACTCCTGTAATTTTTGTCGAAAATTTCAGAAATTTTGCATGGACGTTTGGGTATTAGGGGGATTGATGCTATTCAATTTTCGTGATTAAAGGTCGATGAAGCGGAGATATAAACAAAAATCGAGTGTCAATATCGAGTAGGTCTGACTTAATTACGATTTTACTCGTTTTTAGAAATTACAATTTTTATAAAAACCACTTTTACTCTGAAAATTAAGATTTTTTCCATTATATTATAGTTCAAAATTGAAAAAATAATAATAATTTTAAATAAAATACCATAGTAGATGGCGCCTCCAAATGTTGCCTGGAAAGTTAATTCGTGTCTGGATTTTTATAAACTTAAACGTATACGAAATTTAGTGTTGCGAATTGTTTGTAAATTATCTTTATTTGAAAATCTTATAACAAAAAAGTTCTTATTATGAAAAAAATGTAAATATTTTGAGAAGGAATGCAAAACGGGAATATGAAGTAGTGTGGCCCAGCGTCTGTCCTTAACAAAACATTTAATTTTTCAGTTCAGTTATTGCAGATAGGTGTGTGTTATTCAAACCTTTTTATTTTGTAACTTATTTGTAATCGATATCTATCACTTACATTAGTGCTTCTTAACGTCGAATGCGAGAAAACATTTCTAGGGATGCGAATGATAACAATAAGTTTATAACCTTTCGATGCTTAATATAAAATTTAGAGCTGTTTTACGCTATATAAATTGGAGAGGACTTACTGGGTACTCTCAGATCCATCGAAAAACTGCAAACTTTTTCGTATAAAAATTTACGTGCTAAATGACCGTAATGTATTTTTTTATGGCAACGGGAATTACAATTGTTGCAATTAATTTGTTTCTGATATAAAGTTTAAATGTACAACAGGAAACTTTCTAAAATGTTATTTTTATATTTAACTTTACAATAGCAAGAGAAAGAAATAACAATAATTATATTTAAGTTTTCTTCGTGGTATATGAATAGATGGATAGCCAAATGGAATATAAATATAAAGTGATGGGGAAGTGTTTCAATCAATTGTACTCAAATTGAATGCCCTCATAATGTTATAGTGGTGCATTAATATTAAATACACTTTATATTGTTAATTTTACTTTCTATGAACTGTAATGTCGACTAGTTTAAAGGTGGGAATTAATATATATTCGATAATTACAGGCAACTTATGGGGTGACGCAAGATGAAAATATGCTTTAGGAATTTCTAAACGGTAAATGCTTTTGCATATCTTACTGTATAAATTAAACCGTAAAGACGATATAATAGAAGATAAGATATTTAAACTACTAGAAAGATTGTAGATACGAGAAATATATTGTTATAGTGAAGACAAAATTTTCATGAAAATAAAATATTTATATTCAAATATAAACATTTGAAAATCAATATGATATAAATATATTTTATATTATTTTTTAAACAATAAGATCTATTTTCATATTGTGATATCACAACGCAAGATAATAATGTACAAAAACACAAAAGATGAACAGACATTGTATTGTTCAATATCGCTTTGTATTGCAATATACAATGCAGAATTATGAAATAAATCTGAATAAATGGTAAAAGAAATATTGGATTGTGACACGCTAAGCTTTAGTCTCTGTCTAATCTATTATACTTTTGTGAGAATGTGTACTGGTGCTACTAATAAATTATTTATTTAACTATCGCTAACAATTAAAAAGTTTTAATATAATGGAAATACCAATGTATATATTGCAGTTGCATACAATAGTGAGTAAATAAATAACTGATTACTCAAAAACGTGTCTAAGTTTATTCAAAAAGACAAAAATTTTCAAGAATTTTACTTTTCCGGATGTTACGTATACACAAGAAGGGAAAGAATTGGAATCGCGTCAAATTTGACCCTTTTAGTTTTTGCAAATCTCAGTGTTTTGAGACTTCCTGAATCCAAATAAGTCTAAACAACGGCATATATGTTTGTGTGTGTTGGTGTCTATTTTAAATAATATCTTAGGATGGAGTAAAGATTAAAAAACGAAATTTGACATGTTGGCTTGTATATGAAGGCCATTGATGATGTTAAATTTTGGTGGTGAAAGGTTAAGAGAGTGGGTAAATAGAGGGGTTGTGTATATAGAGAGGGACTTAATAAATATTTTACTTGTTATTAACATTTACACTCCTTTATAGAACTGAACCTTACCCTAAAACATAAGCTTACTGCCACTTTATAGTAATTAAANTATAAAAATTAAATACTACGTTTAAACATATAATTGAATATTCAGATTAAAATGTTCATTAAGATTTCAATTTAAGCTTATTTTTAAATTAAAGTCGAGTTGATAAGTTGAATTTTGTCAAATATTGAATTACATTTGGTCAAAGAGCATATGACTATATATTAATTTTCAAATCCCTGTTCGTTATCTTTACAAATACGCATTTTGTAACCACATAAATCAGAAGTCTCTTAACGTGGTTCCTATCGATTTTCGAAGGATTATCTGGGGACAAGTGATATCCGCAATAGTTCATTTAAAATTTTAAGTAATGTATTGATTATTGTAGAATATTGAGACACTTGGTAGAAGCTTGTTGAGACTACCTAGTGCAGGTGGACACCCCTGCACTAGGTAGTCTCAACAAGCTGAACAAGCTCAACAACCTTTTTGTTTCTCTCGGCTGCATTGGAAGAAGTCAAGGAGTTTTGGGCCACAAGTACATATAATATATACTTGTAGCCCAATATACAAGTATATTTAAGGATTACCATGTCTAGATTATAATAATAAGTATTAAATCTTCACTTCGGAAAAGTAAGATATTGCTTGTATTTTCTGAAATTAAAATGAATTCATTAAATTCTAAAATTTTTGAAATTAATTTATGAAGCGTAAATATTTAATCATTAGTAAAACATTTATTAGCTATATATTACTGTACAGTTATAGTGAATCTATTATTATGTTATATATGTATATATATATATGTGTGTGTGTATATATTTCGAAGAATAAGGGAAAATCGGAACTAACGAATGCGATAATGCGATAACTTTAATTTTTTACACTTTTGCTGATTGTAGTAAGCAGGTNTTGCCAGTGCTGTGGCGCTGCAATCTTTGGCTATGTCTTGGGCTACTCAAATATTTTACGTTTTTGATACTAAATTAACTTCTGACGTATAATTTTTATTGTTTTTTTTTCAATATATTTATTTTGTCTGTACAAAATAAAAAAATAATTTTTAACGATACAATAGTCTTCGTTAGGCTAAACAACGACGAACATTCAACACGAAGCGACACGCAATGGAGAAAAATTTCAACACGGGATAGGTTAATATATTTTCCCGTACATAATCTGTTATCCGAAAAATAAGTTATCCGAACGACCCCAGTCTCCAATTGATTCGGATAAACGACGCTCTACTGTATATATCACCTAATTATAAAATAAGCAGTAAAGCATAACTACGAAGGTCGAAACTTTATGAATATTAAGAAAAAATAATTAACTGCTTTATTCCGTCGTTTATACTTATTTGTTTTTCTTTTGGATCAGTGACTTTTATTCAGGGAGTATTTTGTATGTATGAATGTTAGTGTTTGTGCCTGTGTGTGTGTGAGGAGTCTTTTTTNGCACTTCTATAGCACGGATTCACTCTAACACGGTTCGAGAATTGGTACCATCCCCCGTATAACACGGTACTTTTATAGCACGGATTCACTCTGACACGGTTCGAGAAATAGGTAAAACCCTCGTACAACATAAAATGTAATAAATTTTTACATACTTAAGTACTAATTTAGTACTTCAGTGTGTAAATATTAGTACTTCAGTGTGTAAATTTTCTTTTCTCGTCTCCATACACATGGTCCTTCGCGAAAATTGTTTTAATTTTGCCAGATCGACGCTTCTGCTTCTGGTGTTGCCAGATGTTTTTTCGTTATTCCATAAGTGCTTAGCACCATATAAGGAAATTTATAAAGATTTTTTAACTAGAAGCAAGCAATCTAAAATTACATACACTTTTCGCAAAAGGTAAAGCGTGAATCTGAAAATAATGCAGAAAAATGCTCAGAGGATAACGATAACTTGCCAAAAATAAAACGCTCTCGGTTAATAGTGATTTTAGTGATGACAAAGAAAACATTGTTTAATTTATATTAATATGTATCACTTAAAAAATTTTAATGAAGATATTTATCTTAATTATGAAAACATAGTAGCATGTTTTTTTTAATTTTTGAAGTTTAATCCTCCTTTTCCTACTAGTTCTTTGTTTCGCATAACACGGATTCGCATAACACGGCAAATTTTTGAAACGTAACTACCGTGTTATACGGGGGTTACCTGTACTTCATGCGATATATTAATTTTGTTACCAGAAATAAACATTCAAATTTTAGTTTAAGGGAATGATTTTGAGAAATGTTTTCTTCTCTGTTACTTTTAATAACGAAATTACAAAATTACTTACTGCGAAAGTGAAATTATCTATACAAATGCTTCCGTAGCAACCTGTACCGTTTCCTTTGAAGGGAGTAGTTGCTCTGAATGAATATTGCTTGCAGCTTTCGTGACTCATAAAATATTATTGAACGTCGCGTGCTTGTTAGTAGTCATTTCGTAGAATATTTTAACTATAGAAAATAATATTTGCAATGAAAAATATACGGCGAGCAGAATTAGGTAGATGGTTACAGCTTTCTGTAGAAATACTTATTGGAGTAGCTCAATAGAATTTGGTACAAAGAATGTCCGTGTAGGCAGTTTCGGTTTTAAGAAAATAATTTACTTCGAAATTTAACAGTTATACTGAGACTCCACTGCCGTAAAAACGGCGTAAAACTCCTAGCCGTAAAATATTTTACGCCTGAGCAGATCGTAAAACCAGTGTAAAAGCGAGTTGAACACTGCTCAACTCGCTTTTACGTGATTAAAAGCTTTTACGGCGAGGGGTTTTACGCCGTTTTTACGGTAGTGGAGTCTCGGCCTTAATGATTAATTTAGCGCCGGTGTGCCCTAATGTTTAAATTACGAACGTTTACTAAAAAGTTCCGGGAAGAAAAAAAATTCGCAAAAAGTTCTTTCCCATTCTTCGACTGGCTAAGAATCTTGAAATTCACTTTCTCTGATTGTACATTACTTCATAAATTCTTCTATCAACACTGTAGTGCCACCTTCGCACTTAAGGAATTTTGAAGGTAAAAAGGTTTACGGATAGGTGCTCTGTCTATTGGAAATTTTAGGAAAATCGCTTTGCTTTTGACTTTTGATTTTGGACTACTTAAACATCGTCGTTAATCAATACAATGTTCCCAACCTAGCTGTTTCAACTACAAAATTTCGCATGTGCCACAACTCTGCCAAGGTCAGTTGCGTTCTGCTGTTCAGTTGTTGTGCAGCGAATGCAACTTTTAGAACATGGAGATAGATATTGTTTTTTCTTTCGAAACTTCTTAGAAAACATATGTAAAATGCACACTGAAAAAACCGCAGCGCGAAATTTCCCCATAGCGGCATATATATAAATTACATATAAAACTTACATTTGCTTCAGTTTTCAATATTGCATAGTTCTTAAGAAAAAAATAGAACTTCATAGCACAATATAATTATATCATACATATTTATTTATTTATTCTTTCGTTGATGCCTAACAGAGCTTTATAGTTTCTGTCAATAAGAAAACTGCAACATTACTAGTCAGGTCATACAGTGATCATTTCATTTTTATTGTTATAATTCTTCCGTTATTATACAGAATTCTATTATTCCTGTTTTTCGTGATGTTTGCAACTGTATTAGTCAATATTATATTTGCAAATTTTCCTCTGCGATTATTAAAGTGATTACTTATTGCTCGATCTTAACATATTTATTTAATTACTTTTTATATTATAGTTATTTACCCATTAATTTTGCTTAGAATAATCACTACTTTGATTCTTTTAAAATATTAATTTAATTTTAATACGAAAATTCTTGTTAATATTTAATATTCAACACATCCATCTTTGTAAATTTATAAATCGATGCTCTATAAATACAGAGTAGCAACTATTCTTTTTTAACAATAACGTTTTATTTTTCTATTCTGCCATTATTAAATGACATAACAGTGGACAGAATAACAAAATAACGAAGCGAAATTGTATTGTTTAATATTATTTAAATGAAAAAATCTTTAAAAATCGTGAAATTCAAAATACAGTAGAGCGTCGATTATCCGAATCAATTGGGGACTGGGGTTTTTCAGAAACATAGACATTTCGGATAACCGATCATGTTCGAAAAAATATATTAACCTATCCCGTGTTGAAATTTTTCTCCGTTGCGTGTCGCTTCGCGTTGAATTTTCGTCGATGTTAAGCCTAACGAAGACTATTGTATCGTTAAAAATTATTTTTTTATTTTGTACAAACAAAATAAATATATCGAAAAATATAAAAACAATAAAAAAGTATACTTCAGAAGTTAATTTAGTATCAAAAACGTAAAATATTTGAGTAGCCCAACACATAGCCAAAGATTGCAGCGCCACAGCACTGGAGAAAATTTAAATTTGCCGACTGGAATTCTTTCGGATAATTGACTTTCGGATAATCGACGCTCTACTGTATTTACATTATATCGGCCATGTCCATAACGGATGAGACTGGTGGTCAGGAAGGGCCGAAATAACCGAAACACACAGTCAATGAGAAAACCATGGAGACTTTCTCACCCAAAATCGATTTCGGATCTTCAGAACGGTAAGCTAACATATTACAATAAGGAGTTGTTTTAGGTGGGTATTGGGTGTCAGCAGGTACCGCTAAGGAAAAATGAAGAATAAACTTGTGCTTCATTCAATAGTCCTAAATAATTACCCAAACACTTAATCATTTACAATTAAAAATGACTTTGATGCATAACACGTAGTTACGATTTTGTTACGTAGGACTGAATATAGATTCGTCGTGGGCCTAAGTTATAACATGCAATACAACAGGCCTTTTCCTTTCATCAAATAATGCTACTTGTAAAAATGTGAGGACTTAAGATAAAATCTCAGAACGAAGGATCTAAGATGCAACTGATTTAATTAGGTGCGAATTAGCTCAGAGTGCTAATGTTTGTTTTAGTTTTACTTCTACGTAACTCATTTACTATACATACAACTCCTGCTTTCTTCAGTTCCTCAGAACCTACTTGAGGACCATTTTGATAATTTTTTATCATTGATTGGCTGTAGCAAATTGTAAGAAATTGATATTATGAATATATACAATGACATAAACAAATTTTTATAATTATGAATAAAGAAGTTATAGAATTACTTACGGAGAAAGTGAATTTACATTTATAAATGTTGATTTTGCTAACTTAATCTTTCCATTGAACATATTATTTTCTCTGAAATAATTTTTGCAAACTGTAAATGCTCCAAAATAATTTTGCTTGCAAACTTGAATTGCAGCTTTCGTGATATTATAGAAAATTGCATACACGAAATTAACCCTTTTATTCCATAAAACATTTCAACTAAAGAATGCAATAGACAAAAATCCAGCAACGAGTTGCTTAACTTTCCAGGCAACCTTTGGTGGTGCTATCTGTTTTAATATTTTATTTTTTTAATTTATATTTTTAACTATAATAAGATGGCAAAATGCTTAATTTTGAGGTTAGGGATGGATTTTATTTTTTAAAAAATTGTAAACGCTAATAACGAGTAAAATCGTGATTAAGTTTGACCCTACTGGAGATATGGCACATGACCCTCTTTATCTCTTCACCCCTCTACCTTTAATCACCAATATTTAATAGCATCAATCCATCTAATAAACGAACCTCTCCGCAAAACTTTAGAAATTTTCAACAAGAAGCACAAGAGTTATTTGGTCTCAAATAGGGTGAACAAAATCGTGCTCCTCCACACACATTAAAACCCATACATACACAAATTACATCCAAATTTGTTTCCATTTCTCGAGGTTTCAAGGTCCCCTGAGTCCAAAAAATGTAAAAATCTTGAGGGGTTACTTTTGACCGATTACCATACATTACCTCTGTTATATATAACGGCCTGGAAAGTAAAAATTTTGCCGGAATTTTCACTTTCAGCAAGTAT
This sequence comes from Centruroides sculpturatus, assembly GCF_000671375.1. NCBI lineage: Eukaryota > Metazoa > Arthropoda > Arachnida > Scorpiones > Buthidae > Centruroides > Centruroides sculpturatus. Next base: position 140,608 of record NW_019385869.1, on the reverse strand, counting down.
GAAGGAAGGAAGAAAGAAAACAAATTATCTTCTATTGACCAAATTTTGCAATAGATAGCGCGAGAATCTGGTTATTAATTAATATATACAGTACAGTGTCGCCATGACTTACAAGTTAGATCGTTTCTGATTGGCTGCGCCATATTCCTTCCAGTTTCGTATTGTTACCTGCTTGTGTGTGTTATCATTTACTAGCTTGTTTCATACATTCGAAATTCATAAAGCGTATATCATTATGCGGATATAAATTACTTAAATTTAAGTACTGTTAAAAGAAATCCAGCAACGAGTTGCTTAACTTTTCCGGCAACATTTAAAAGTGCGTGTGTAGCACAATCTGTTACGATATTTTGTTATTAAAAACGTTTTATATTTCTAATTTTTATAAAATGGTAAAAAGCTTAATTTCGAGGGTGGGGATGGGTTTTACAAAAAAATCTCTGAATGCTAATAACGAGTAAAGTCGTCTTTAAGTTCGACCATACTGAAGATATAATACACGATCCGATCCCCTTTTCTCTCCAACTCGTCGACGTTTAACCACCAAAATTTAATAGCATCAATGCTCCCGATACACAAACTTTCCTGGAAAATTTCAGAAATTACTGACCGTTCGCGTAACGAAAGTAAACGGCCAATCCGGTTTCTGTCTGTCCGCAAGACACAGTAGTGTCATACTGACAAGGCGTTAAAGTGCTGCGGACCTTGCGGTCACAACATCATATAGTAAAAATAGCTCTATATGGTTGAGATTAGTGGAGTTGAACTTGTCTTTAATTTGGCGATGAGTATTTAGAAGAAAGGTGGAACAGGAATGGAAATCACATTTTTCTGATATATGGATGAATCCGTGTAGTTGTTCTGTGCAGTTTAATGAGGAGTCCACGCAAAAATGGCGGTTTCTAATTGTTTTATACAAAAATTCTCTCCAATCTTGGGTTAATATTTTGCTCATCTTACAGGATGTTTCGATGAGCCGTGTTAGTCAGAGATTATGTCATTAGAAGTCATAATGGTCTGTCTCAGAAATAAACAGTCAAAAGGAAATGTCTGTTTCTCGTTCTCCTCAACTCTTTTAACAAAAAGGGGGAAAGTGTTGAATTTGACGTCGAAATATTACATCGAAATTTAAATTAAGAAAAATTCAATTAATCTTACAATCAGATTCTCACAATAGTCATAATTTATATTCATTCGTATGTACATTATTGCATTATTCAAATTATCTTTGTGTTAAATTATTGTCATTTATACCATACAGAATAGTTTATAATTGAAATATTTGAAAAAATCCATTACCGAGTTGCTTAACTTTCTGGCAACAGATTGCGTGCGGCGCCGTCTGTTATGATATTTTATTTAAAAACTTTTTATGTAATTAATTACATAAAATAACAAAAAGCTTAATTTTGAGTGTAGGAATAAGTTTTATAAAAAAATAATCATAAGTAAAATCTTCATTCAGTCCAACCCTACTGAGATACACGACCCCCTTTATCTCCCCATCTCGTCGACTTTTAATTACCAATATTTAATAGAATCAATCCCATAATAAACAAACCACCCTGCAAAATTTCAGAAATTTCGTAAAAATGAGTCCAAAAATGTAACGGGGTCATTTTTGACCGATCGCCATACTTTTATAACAGCCGGGAAAGTAACTTCCGTCAAAAATGTTTTTATCATTCATATCTGATATTCGTTAAACTCTTATTATCTCACAGCAACGCTAAATTTCTCCATGGCGTTTGAATTTTAATATGAAGAAACGATATAGGTCTCTTTTACTCATTATATTATACATTTATATCATAAAAGAAGAGTGTTTTAGATCTTTCTTCAATAATGAATAAATGAAATTTGAGAAATCTTATGTTTCATATTATAAATATATTAAAATATTCCGAACATGCTTTAATTTATAACCAATATAATGAATTGTTCTGAGATGAATTTAGATTATGTAAACATAATATAATTTTATCCAATAATTTCCACTATAAATTATTAATAATACTGCAAATCGATCGAAATCGATAATCGTTTAAAATGGTCCATTTTCCGAATGGAAATTTATGCTTATTTTATGGAAGTAGATTACACAACCTCCTAACACGCATCAGACTAATTACACGATTATATTAGCCAACTAAGTAATCGTATTCTTCAAGAGCCATAACAACACTTCTATTTATACAATCCTCTAAAACAGTAGAAATTCCCAATATTGGAAATGTACGAAGGACTTCATCTTAGCATTTCTCCATGCAAGATTTTCTTACCAATCTTCTCATTGATGAAATTCGTTGGAGTCAATTTATCATTTGACGTCAAATATCGGAGTAAATGGTTCTTTCCATACGAACTCATAACGAAATTTTTATTATTCCTGAAAGTTGCGAGTTATTGCTTGACTCTAACACTTGACAATGAAGATTTAGCAATAAAAATGTGCGACAGTTTCTCAGTTTTGAAAGAAAATGCGAATAAATCTAGATTTGTTAATCTAGTCGTAACGGCTCTTAATTTACATTACGTGTTTTCATGGAATTCTAAAAAATATAAAAGTCTCTTTCGCAATAATCGCCTGGTATTAAAGGATATTTTGAACAACCCTCCATTTAGAGCTGGCGTGGGAAAGATATTAAAATTAGAGAAGAAATTGCTTTGTATATGTATATTTCTTGTAGGTTACACTAGCATCAGTTCCGGGTACTCAAACGGAGTGTCGTATTTAATAGTTGCAAAGAACAAATGGGAATTCCGAGATTCTCTTTGTATATTTCAAGCCACTTATTATCACATAAACCTTCTAATGAGTAATCTTCTTCATTTATTTTTTCTCTTTCTGTTATGCAAGTTTCAAGCTTTGCAATATTCAGTTATTATAGAAATGATAGATGATCCAAAATGCGAAGTAAAGTTGAAAGATATATATCGTTGCCTACAAAATGCCAGAGAGAGTTTGAAATTTTTTAACGTTATTCAGGAGGGATATTCGTTTCACCTTTTAACTATCGTCCTCTGTTTTCAGTTCACTTTAGGAAAAATTTTTCTCTCTGCGGGAGCGATAGACAAAAGAGTTCAACTTTTTATGTTAATTATATTGACATTAATAATGGGATTGGTATTTTCTTATTTGTGGCATATGTCGAACATTACCATAAAAGTAAGTAGAAATTAAAATTAAATTTATTTTCTAGATATAAAGAATGAAAGGTAAACCCTGTATTGAATTAAGGTTAAATTCTTGTTGCTACATGCAAGAAGTATCAAATATGGTTTTTCTTCAGGATGGTTTTTATTTCGTATTTTATCGTGCTTCAGTAATGTCATGATGTAAATGAAAACACTTAAACTTTATTGTGAAAGAAAACAATGTATGCTGATTTTTACTAATTTACAAAATTTACAGTATATTGTCTGGTACTGTGCATTCAAGTTTGATGGCAATATAAGCGAAATAAACAAAAAAACCAAATTATCCTGAGCAACAAGGAATTGGGGGTTGTACACAATTTTTTCCGTTTACTTCCTTTAGTAAAATTGAATAATTTCTTTGTTAGAGTCCAATAAGTATTTAGCTGCAAATCCTCTGGATAGTTTGGCCTGATCATCATGTATCTCAATCACTTTTACGATTATAATTTGTGGAACTTTTTACTCGATCTCAGAGGAGGGCGAATCTTCTGTTCGCCCCCTCTGTGGATGTCCATAATTGCCATTGCCAGGAGCATGCCCTTTTCCTAATGGCCATATATACATGATGCGTTTTACTGATACTTTGGTTTCTTATTTAATTATCTTATCTTGATACTGGTATCTCGGTTCAATATTTAATTTCTAGTGTAAATTTTCTACGCACACGTGTTGTTATTTTTTAAATTTACATATTGAAGTTATCATAAATATTAATATAAGCAAATGTATTTTTATATAATTAAGCGTATAAATTTTCTCCAGCTTGTTTATTTATATAATACAGTAGACTCTCTCATAACCAAACTATTGTGGACAAAAGTGTACCGGATATTAAAAATTCTGGATAAGAGAGTGTAAGCATTTTTAATAGAACTATAATGTATATGCCTACAGTATATACTGTATAAAATATGCTTATTTTGGTTTTGACGCTTATTATGTATAATTACAATTATAATTAATTCAGAAAGTATTGAATTAAATTTGTATGTTTTCTTCTTGTCGATTTGCTGACAAGATGATACATCACACCAATGCCTCATCCTTTTCATATTAGCAGTGGTTGATGCATTGTGTTTTTGTTACAAACTTTCAAAGTACAGTCGACTCCCCGATAACACTGTTTATAATTCCGTTTTATATGAATTCCATGTTGTACGAGTCACTTAGATTTTACAAATACGTGTGCCGGGCTGTGAACGGCTCACGTATTTGTAAAATCTAAGTGACTCGTACAACATGGAATTCATATAAAACGGATTATCAACAATGTTATAGTGGGTCGACTGTAACTCTAATTTAAAATGTCCAGCAACGAGTTGATTAACTTTTCTGGCAACATTTAGCAGCGCTATCTGTGACGATATTTTATTAAAAAAGAACTATTTTTAAGGATGGGAATGGGCTTTATTTAAAAAAATTGTAAATGCTAACAACGAGTAAAATTTTCATTAAGTCTAACTCTACAGGAGATACACACGACCCCCTTTATTTCCCCACCCTCTCGACCTTTAACCACAAAAATTTAATAGCAATCAATCCTCTAATAACAATCAGCCTTTCAAACTTTTAGGATTTATTAAGCTTGTATTATACACATTGCATTATGGAAAAGTAAGACTAGGAATAGTGTACAATATTTTCGAAAATTTTTAGTTATTTCTGATTAATCAGGATAAGGAATAGTTCGGATGTGGGAGAGTCTACTGTACATAAATGTATTTAATAGATGAATTTTATTGAAAAAGTCAACAAATATCTTTAAAACAATTAAGAATAATTAAATTACAAATGAAAACCAGAGAAGTAAAAAGCACGTGTTTTATATTATGACGTACTATGCAACGTTTTTCGTAATATTTTCGTTGCATGTTCAATTAAACTCGCCTCTTATTCTTATTCGTTGCTGTTCACATAGAGTTTTTAGCTACTCCGCGATACAGGTGGTTATCTAGACGACCGAAGAGCCGGACTTATAGAAGACGGCCTAAACGTAGGCAAGGGGGGATAGAATGCCTTTCCGGGAGGACTTTTATTAGAAGCTGGACCCTATTCAGGCGTCATCGGCAAGGAGAAAACCCGGAAAAACTCTGTGCTGCCAGCCCGTCCGAGCGAGACGTGATCCCACGACCGAACTCCCAGGTGTTTAGGGTCTGGTCTTTGCCGCTATGCAAAATCGCCTCTAAGCTTATTTCCTTTGTATACCTCTCAACTTGCCACGCCCTCAATGAATAATATTGTTTCATAACTGGTAGATTACCTTTCCTAAGTTATTACTGATTTTATTATTTTGTATTTTTATATAGATATGTTCAAGTAGCTGCCATTTAATATTTTTTCTTGTTTCTTTATTTTAATCGTATTTAAATCTATTTCATATACTTTATTGCAATATTTTACTACTGCCAAATTTGTATAATTTCCTTTGATGGCTCTGATATATTTTTATACGTATTTTTAATTTCCGTTTTGTTTCATCTATATATGTTTTTCTTTGTTCACAACTACAATAAAAAAAATATACTACTCTTTTTTCTTCTATTGCTTCGGGTTTTTTATTACTTCAATGATATAATTCAATCACTCTGTTCCAGGTACTTGTCACTACCTGCGTTCCTAATGAATATACTTATCGTCTTATATACTGAACTTACAAACTTATATGTGTAAAAGCCTTTTGTACAATTTAAGACCTGAATCTTATATCCAGCATGTACTGTAAAAGACACGTTTAATAGAAACCAAAAAAGTGTCACTAAGAGTCGGGAAGATGAATAATAGCGTAGTAATTCTGATACCCAAAACTTCCAAATCTGTGAAAATAGTAGCTGCGACTGGCAACACTATTCATGGGCAAAAACGTAAGACAACAGACCGATAAAATGGCGACGCCTCGCTAGCAGTGCCGATTTTTGACAAAACCCAATTGACATCCATCGGTACATTTGTGTGCAGCTCATGTAATCGTCTTCTTACTGTACCTGCATGTGGATGTCAATTGGTTTTGTATAAATTCGGACAATACTACACCGCTATTGCTTCGTCCACTGCTGAAGAGATACCGTCATTTTATCGGTCCGTTGTCATATTCCCAAACATCAACACAGTTGGCAGTCGCAGTTATTGTTTTCTTTGACTTGGAAGTTTTGTGTGTCAAAATTAATAGCCTACGCTGTTATTTATCCTCAGGAATTTAATGACACTTTTGATTTTCTATTGAACCTGTCTTGTACATTGACATTTGGATAACAATCGAATTTCCATTTCTACATAATTCATTTATTTCTTTGCAGGTATTATTTACATTTCTGCAATCACTATTAGGCCAGAAACACACATGCGTAAAATTGCGTGGCAGGAAACTTAATCAGAAATCAGCTTTCGGTCCAGTTTCTGTTTTACAGTTTTATGCCAGAATACACATACGTAAATATTCCGGCCGAATAATATCTGAACTACCACTGCCACTAACAATGCTACATTTTATTAATTTTTTTTCCCTCTCATATATCTATCCCTTTCATTTTTTCTTCGCTGCCTCTATTTTGACATCACAAAAAAACTCTTTATTGGAGGAATTTTGGCGTAAAAAATAGACATGCTCTACTTTTTTTCAGTTATTTTTCAACTAAAATTTCAGAAAAATGTTTACGCTTTTTGTGTTATGCTAGATTTTACGCCGAATTTTACGCGTGTTTCTGGCCTTAATGTATTTGTATATGTTAATGTAATGGAATAATTTACGTAATAATATGATGGCATTACGTAGCGTATGTAAATACGTTACGTAATGCCATTATATTATATTAATTTGCATATTTCTATCATGCAAAATAAAACCATCACTTAAGCTCCTTCATATGTTATAACTACAAGTGTGTCAACATTTTAAAATTTTTTCGTGTATGGCATAAGTGTTTTATCTTATTAATTGACATTAAAGAAAATAATAAAGTACAGTAGAGCGTCGTAAATCCGAATCAATTGGGGACTGGGCAATCAATCCTCTAATAACAATCAGCCTTTCAAACTNATTGTATCGTTAAAAATTATTTTTTTATTTTTTACAAACAAAATAAATATACTGAAGAATATAAAAACAAAAAAATGTATACTTTAGAAGTTATCTAGTATCAAAAACGTTCGATTCAGCAGGACACACAGTTCTCAGAAAAACACCACACAAAAGTGACAGTGCTGCCAGCTAAAACACATATACCAACAAAAAAATATTGGCATAGCCCAAGATATAGCCAAATATTGCAGCGCTACAGCACTAGCGAAAATTTAAATTTGCCGACTGGAATTCTTTCGGATAACCGACTTTCGGATAAACAACGCTCTACTGTATATATATTCAATGCCCTTTTTTATCCCATAGTCAATTTTATTTGCTTTATTTTTATAATATTTAATGTACTAATTTCCGAATATCAATTTATATATATACTTTTTTTACAGAATAATGAATTATATGTAAAAATTTATAATCTGTTTGAACGTATCGATAGCAAAGACATGATCGAAGGTTATTTGGTAAGCAATTTTCAAATGTTTCTTTATTGTTACAATATATACTCTAATTTAATTGGCATACTGGTTCCGAAACTATACGACGTAAAGAAAATATTAATATTGTTTATTTTCGAGTGGCTCGCCAGTGGCCGATTGGATAAATCACTAAACATTGGCAGGCCATTTCACAGGAACGTAAAAAAATAGCTGACGTTTGATTGTGGCCTTCGTTCAGCGGTTATTTTGTATGAATTTCACAAACAAACATCTCTGAAAGAATGACTGCCATTTACAGGTGGCCGTAAAGGTTAGGAAAGGAAACATACAAAATTTCTATAGAGAAGTTTTCATACAGAACCTATTTCACTCTTTTTCTCAATAACAAAGGTCTCATAAACCAAAAATTGCTAGAAAACAATTATTGTAAAAAAATTTTGAGTCTTATTATATTTTAAATTTTTGAAACTTTGTATTAACGAAACAATATTTTTCAGTTGTACAACATCATGAACGAATGCACAGAAATGAAATTATCCTTCAATATATTTGGCTTATATCCCGTTACTAAATTATCGATATTAAAGGTGAGTATTGAATTTTCTAAAAGGTTTAATTAATAAATATTTATAAAATTAAATGCTAACGTGGAAAACTTACAATGGTCCGTATATCTACTATATAATGGTAGCACTGCTATTGGCTCAACACTAGATTTTAGACTAAATACAGTAGAGCGTCGTTTATCCGAATCAATTGGGAACTTTGGTTGTTCGGATAACTTATTTTTCGGATAACCGATTGTGTACGAAAAAATATATTAACCTATCCCGAGTTGAAATTTTTCTCCGTTGCGTGTCGCTTCGCGTTAAATTTTCGTCGATATTAAGCCTAACGTAAACTTTTTAAAATAATAATCGTGGCTATTGTATCGTTAAAATTATTTCTTTATTTTGTACAAACAAAATTAATATATTGAAAAGTATAAAATCCAAAAAAATATACTTAAGTTGATCTAGTATGAAAAACGTTCGATTCAGCACCATACACAGTCCTCAGAAAAACACCACACGAAAGTGCCAGTGCTACCAGCTAAAACACACTCACCAACAAAAAAAATATTGGAGTAGCCCAAGACATAGCCAAAGATTGCAGCGCCACAGCACTAGCGAAAATTTAAATTTGCCGACTGGAATTCTTTCGGATACCCGACTTTCGGATAAACGACGCTCTACTGTATACCAGTCACAGGCAGTAGCTCTGCAAAGCACCCTGTTTTAGTAGCATATTTTGTATGGAAAGTAAAAATTTACTAGTGAACCAACAAAAATTATTGTTACATAGTCACAACGCCAAGCCGCAATTTTCAATCATTTTTTAAATTTATTTATATTGCCCCAGTACATTATACTTTTTTATGATAACAATAGAGTTATGCCTGTCATCTATGTAACTCCTTTCTGGAAAAAATATTTGAATTGAAATTATGTAACTTCCAGTCTAGCCTGGAAGTTTGTATATAGTTAATCGGGACTAAATATGGTCTCGACTTTCATCTATGTAACGCCGTTCACGAGATTAAAGATGGACAGACAACGGTGGGAATTTATACATTATTTAAATACATAATAATTTCTTTTTATTAAGTTACTTATTCGATGCTTTAACTGTATTTTAAGATTGATATATACAAACAGNTATTACAAATTCATTATTTACCAAAAAACACATAGAAACAAAAAATAAACTTTCGTTTAAATAGAAATGAACAATACATAAACAAGATATTAACTTTTCATTAGATACAAATAAATAATAAATAAGTAGAAAATAAGATTATTTTAACCCATGCTCTAGCCAGTATCGAACAAGTTTATAGTGTTACAGAAGACTAGACTAATAAAGCCTGTCATCTATGTAACTCTTTTCTGGAGAAAATATTTAAATTGAAATTATGTAACTTCCAGTCTAGCCTGGAAGTTTGTATATAGTTAATCGAGACTAAATATGATCTCGACTTTCATCTATGTAACGCCATTCACGAGATTAAAGTTTGACAAACAACGGTGGGAATTTATACATTATAATTTAAATACAAAATCATTTCTTTTTATTAAGTTACTTATTCGATGCTTTAACTGTATTTTAAGATTGANAATTCATTATTTACCAAAAAACACATAGAAACAAAAAATAAACTTTCGTTTAAATAGAAATGAACAATACATAAACAAGATATTAACTTTTCATTAGATACAAATAAATAATAAATAAGTAGAAAATAAGATTATTTTAACCCATGCTCTAGCCAGTATCGAACAAGTTTATAGTGTTACAGAAGACTAGACTAATAAAGCCTGTCATCTATGTAACTCTTTTCTGGAGAAAATATTTAAATTGAAATTATGTAACTTCCAGTCTAGCCTGGAAGTTTGTATATAGTTAATCGAGACTAAATATGATCTCGACTTTCATCTATGTAACGCCATTCACGAGATTAAAGTTTGACAAACAACGGTGGGAATTTATACATTATAATTTAAATACAAAATCATTTCTTTTTATTAAGTTACTTATTCGATGCTTTAACTGTATTTTAAGATTGATATATACAAACAGTTACTTTTAAAACAATAGACTTTTTTAAAGCAACGACTTCGTTGTTTTGTTGAGATTTCTGTATTTCTCTTATTCAGGCTTCTATATCATGATTTAGGCTAAATTTTAGCAGGAGTTATTAGTTCTTACTTCTGCATATTTAATAAAATAGTCATTAGGATTTATTGAAAAGGAGATAAAATAATTTTTCGGATAATACGGAATACATTTCAGTAAACGAAAATTATTATCATTATTTTCTTTTACTGAATACCAAAACTCACTACTAAGGCATATTTAGCGCTGCAATAAGCATTTTATTTGGATAATACGCTCGGTCTAAACTCCATTCTGTAGGTATAACACTTGAAAGCGGTAAACAAGTAATTGATCCTCTCGTGGATGCCAAATTTGTAACATGGCATCGATAGACCACACATTTTAAGTTTCTTCATAACCAAAAATTACGCGATTTTCAGCGCTAAAAGTGTTTTAGTTGTGACTTATTTTACGGCAAGACTTCCCCTTGTTATCAACATCACCATACCAAATTCTGGTGTATTTGGACTGCTAAGTTTGTGACAAGCCAGCGTTGAATAGAGTACTTTAACTACAATAGTCTCTTTACATGCATATACATGAATATGCGTGAATATATGTATGTGTATATTAAATTTAGAATATAATGATTTTCCATATACNCTTTGCGTTGAATTTTCGTCGATATTAAGCCTAACGTAAACTTTTTAAAATAATAATCGTGGCTATTGTATCGTTAAAATTATTTCTTTATTTTGTACAAACAAAATTAATATATTGAAAAGTATAAAATCCAAAAAAATATACTTAAGTTGATCTAGTATGAAAAACGTTCGATTCAGCACCATACACAGTCCTCAGAAAAACACCACACGAAAGTGCCAGTGCTACCAGCTAAAACACACTCACCAACAAAAAAAATATTGGAGTAGCCCAAGACATAGCCAAAGATTGCAGCGCCACAGCACTAGCGAAAATTTAAATTTGCCGACTGGAATTCTTTCGGATACCCGACTTTCGGATAAACGACGCTCTACTGTATACCAGTCACAGGCAGTAGCTCTGCAAAGCACCCTGTTTTAGTAGCATATTTTGTATGGAAAGTAAAAATTTACTAGTGAACCAACAAAAATTATTGTTACATAGTCACAACGCCAAGCCGCAATTTTCAATCATTTTTTAAATTTATTTATATTGCCCCAGTACATTATACTTTTTTATGATAACAATAGAGTTATGCCTGTCATCTATGTAACTCCTTTCTGGAAAAAATATTTGAATTGAAATTATGTAACTTCCAGTCTAGCCTGGAAGTTTGTATATAGTTAATCGGGACTAAATATGGTCTCGACTTTCATCTATGTAACGCCGTTCACGAGATTAAAGATGGACAGACAACGGTGGGAATTTATACATTATTTAAATACATAATAATTTCTTTTTATTAAGTTACTTATTCGATGCTTTAACTGTATTTTAAGATTGATATATACAAACAGCTACTTTTAAAACAATAGACTTTTTTAAAGCAACGATTCGTTGTTTTGTTGAGATTTCTGTATTTCTCTTATTCAGGCTTCTATATCATGATTTAGGCTAAATTTTAGCAGGAGTTATTAGTTCTTACTTCTGCATATTTAATAAAATAGTCATTAGGATTTATTGAAAAGGAGATAAAATAATTTTTCGGATAATACGGAATACATTTCAGTAAACGAAAATTATTATCATTATTTTCTTTTACTGAATACCAAAACTCACTACTAAGGCATATTTAGCGCTGCAATAAGCATTTTATTTGGATAATACGCTCGGTCTAAACTCCATTCTGTAGGTATAACACTTGAAAGCGGTAAACAAGTAATTGATCCTCTCGTGGATGCCAAATTTGTAACATGGCATCGATAGACCACACATTTTAAGTTTCTTCATAACCAAAAATTACGCGATTTTCAGCGCTAAAAGTGTTTTAGTTGTGACTTATTTTACGGCAAGACTTCCCCTTGTTATCAACATCACCATACCAAATTCTGGTGTATTTGGACTGCTAAGTTTGTGACAAGCCAGCGTTGAATAGAGTACTTTAACTACAATAGTCTCTTTACATGCATATACATGAATATGCGTGAATATATGTATGTGTATATTAAATTTAGAATATAATGATTTTCCATATACAGCGTAGCATATACGTTAACAATAATAATTTCGTTTATTTCATGTTAAAAATTTACTACAAATTATTTGAAATAATACAGTTTTTTTCGTTTTCAGATGGCATGTTACTTTGTTACTCAAACAATAGTTATTATTCAGGTTTGTGTGTAAAGCTGTATCTGAGGGTAATATTCGTGATGTTTATTTATTGCAACATAAAAATGTAATTAGTAAATAATGCTTTTGTAAATAACTAACATAAATCGTATTTGTTTTGCATTGTTATTTTTATTATTCGTGGTTTTATCTGTCAAAAGTTACGTAACGCAGATATGAGTAGTTGGGTATGCAAGTAATCGTTACGAAGAGTTACAAAAGACAAATTCGTTTTCTGTGGTTTAATGTTTACTGTTTTCTATAGTATTACATAGTGAACCTTACTGTTTATTAAAATAATGTAACGTCCAGTATACCGTGCCGCGAATTATTCCTTAGTAGGCCTAAAATTAAATGGGTCGATCGAGAACAATTAGGAGTGCTTACGTGCGAATACGCTATGGAGCGTTATGGGGGTTGGGTTGGTAATTGAAAGGTATAAAAATAGCGTTACGGAATTTACGAAGGGTCCCTCAGCTATATTACGGGTTCTTTACGAGGCAACGCGCCCTTTATTTTAAAGAAATAAAAGACTCAAATCGAAGTTAAAATATTACTGTATTAAAAAAATTCATTTTTTGTACAGGATTATTCTTTCGCTAAGAAATTTTAACATTCCTCAATAAGTTAAAATAATAATTCCAAAAAAGTGTATTTCTAGAAATAAACGAGTTAAAATTACTCTCTTCTATTTGACTTCGAGAAATTTAACACAGAGATGGATCACAGTTTAAATTTAATATTTATTTCTTACTCTATTTTCCAAATGCGGATTTCGTACATGTTTTATTTAGCAATAAACTTGGAGAATCGCTTGACGATATACAGATTTTGAAATTTAAATTGTTCGTTTGTGGAACTGCATGTGGAACGGTCTCCCATATTATAACATAGCAGAATATACAGATATATTCAATAATTAATATAAGTTTCTAAAAATTTATTTGTTTTAATTTTATTTTCTTAAATCAATGCTTTTGCTTGCTTTTACGTATAAAAAAATATGAATTAAGTTTCTAGCTTTAGGGGTAATTTATCTTTCAAAGGGAAGAAAGCTCTAACAACTAGAATTATTACTATATATGTTACCGCTAAAGCTCGAAATCCGTTAATGTGCGCATTACCTAGCTAATCTGCAGATTAACTAGAGTGATCCGTTAAAGCTGCGAAAATTATTCTATTTCTCAAATTACCTAGGTAATGTTCAGATTATCTAGGTAATCTGCAAATTACCTACTAGGCACNTATACTAAATATAAAATATTTATCTAAGTTGAAGCTTTTGATGCATCCTTCGCGTATTGTACAACAACCAAAACTTGTGTAATGAAATAACTAATCATCTGAAAAAACAAAATTAATTAATTATATTATTCGTATTTATAATATAATACTATTATATATGTATAGAGAGTAATGCAAAAGTCATCACACATAGACAAAGAAATTATTATAAACCGCATTCTAAGTCGTAGATTATGATGTATGTGTGTCATTTTTGGCTCTTTCTGCTTTGTGAACACTAGGAGGACCTTTTCATCATATCTATCAATGGTTCCGCCAGGTCCACAATAGGGGCGACCGTGTATTAAGAGTAGGTGCCTGACATATCCGGTTTTAGCAACTACGAATAATTTCTGCAATTGCAGAGTCTATCCGACCCTGTACCCTATAATTAACATTTAATTAATTTCAAATACAGACGCCTGCGATTTTGTGCTCCTGTACATCCCAGTACAACCAATCAGTGGGCTGTTTTATATGGAGACTTTTCATTCGCATGGAAACTGAAAGGCAGAGACTGGCCTATCTCACACCTGTTTATCTTTAAATTCACGGAGCGGTCGCAACCACTTCAACTAGGCTCAGACCTATCCGGCCCCGTTTCATCAATCCGAAGAATTTGCATTGAATTGATGAAATAGACCAATGCAACACGTGGCGATCTGTCAAAAATGCACAGGTGTACAAACATCAAGTTGCACAGAAAGAAAATTTGTGCCCAATACCCTTGAACTACGATATTGTTTTCGATTTAGAATTTACCTACCGTTACACCAAAAATTATGCTTTATTCATATTATATTATGTAACTAGGGCCAAAACAGTGCTTTCTACAGGTTTATTACAAGTATACAGGCTTTTACAGACTTTGTACAATCATAAACATGTTTAAAATATGTCAACTTGCATATTATTTCCCTCTTCTAGTAACATAAATAAATCGATAGCCAAATGATTAACCGATTAAGGCGACAGTCCACCATTCCGGGGACCCAGGACAGAATCCAGACAGATCAAAAAACCCTAGGAATTTTTCGGAGGTGATCCATGCAGATATGTCGAAGCCTCTTAACTCACAATTCGTTACCATTTTTCACCTGTCAAAACCCATAATGCTGTTTGCTAAAAAATCTATATTAGTGTTCACCTAGCAGAAACATTTCATGTATAATGAAATCAGTTACTTCACTGGAAATTACAGAATATCATTTCGTTCTAGATTGCGGATAAAGTAATTATCCATTTTTTTATTCTTCTAGACAGTACTCTTTTTATTGTATTCCATAATAATAATGTAATTTTTGAGTTTTTATTGAAACTTCAATGGCAGGGTATATAGAATCACTTTTTCATTTTTGACTCTTTCTGCCCAGTGAGTAATAAGAAGGACTTTCTAATTAATTCCAATCTTTATTATAAACCCAGCCCATAGTGAGAGCAACCGAGTGTTGAGGGGTGGAACCCGACACATCCAGGAGAGACCAACCATAAAAATTCCTGGTGTTGCTTGCCACGATTCGATTGTGGATCACCCAGCGTACTAGACCGATTCTTCAACTACTTCGACCAACCGACCCTCAGATTAAAACCACTGAATTACTATGTGGTATCGGAATTTTCCGGACTTTTTATGTGTCTTTCTGTACGAAAAACTTTTATTTAATAAATGGCGAGCGCATCATCTGAAGTACCTGTTGTATAAATGTTTTATTTCGAGCAGTAAAACACGTACCTGAACCTTCTCAGTTGGGAAATATATTTTTAACAACCCGGTATATTTTATGCCATAAAATATCTACAAACATAAAAAAAAACTTATTGCTTACCTTTACAATAGTTAGTTTGTTAATGGGAAAGTAACCTAAGAAGTTGAAATACTGTTTCGTATCGTTAAATTCATTCATAATATTGTACATCTGAAATATATTTATATTTGATATTTTTTTTTACCAATAAGTAATAAACAATGTCAAGATTAGTATTACTTACCATACAGATATCTTGCAGACCTTCACAATTGAAATAAACATTATAAATCCTCGAATACAGCCTGTTTGCCTAACGAAACAATTAAATTCAGAATTATCTAAACAGAAAATATTGCTTATAAAATTTTAATAATTTTTACTCGATTTTAAGTGTTATTTATTTACTTCACCTTTATTTTCGGCCACCAGTGGGTAAATGGATAAAACCACCGAACGGTGGTCGTTGGTTCGCGCATCACAAAGGGTCATGTAACATGGAATTTTCCGAAATTTTTTTATGTATAACACCAAAAATAAGGCCAGTTTTTCATAGAAAAGCCTCCCGGGTAGTGTCCCTATTCCATCGTATCCACACACATATACACACTTGAACATCCAAATATACAGAAAAACCGCCATATTTTTTTTATTTACATTTTTCGACGTTTCAAGCTCCCGAGTCCAAAAATATAAAAACCTGGGGGGAGGCTATTTTTGATCGATCACCATACTTAACTTCTGTTATATATAACAAAGTTGGAAAAATAAAATTTACTACATCATAGAATTTTTTAAAAATCAAATCATGAGATATCCTGCAAGATAGAAAACAACCAAAGAATTGGAGATATTCACAGATGAGACGAATTTTGCATTACAAAATGTGACAATTAAGAAAATACTTGAAATAATTTTAAAATTAAATTAAATTTGAACTTAATTCGTTTGTTTACGGTTGAATAAACACCCGTAAAAAGGGGCTGCTTTCTATGCACAGGATAGGGAAAATACATAAAAGAGGTGATAAGAAATATCCTGTGCAACCGCAGAATGCTTTTAGTTTTAAGATAGTAGATGGCGACTGTAATGTTTAGCTTTATTCAAAACTCTTTTCGCCTGGTGGTCACTAAGAGAGCATTTTTAGCAATCCCATCATCGGTTTGGTTTAGTTTGGTTTTATTCGTATTCAGCAAAGCGATAAAGGGACGACCTGGGGGATGATTTTTTATGGAAAACGGACCACTATTTATGTAAAGAAAATCCAGAAAAATCCACGTGACCAGCCGTCGGCGAGACGCCAACCCATTACCAGTGTTCATTAGTTTTATCTACTCGACATAGTGGGTAGTTATGAGTTTGGCCAGATCTACAATTGGACAACTAGATGGAGAGGGACGAAATCCGATGTATCCGGACAAATCACCCCAAAAATTCCTGCAGTTTTCAAACCTCCGAATGCGATCCCAGTTCTGTAGAGCAGTAGGCTGCCATCTTATCCGCTCTGTCTATAGGGTTTCGTCATTTTAATTACTCGGCCACTGGTAGGCTTTATTTTGAATTGAAAAAACTAACCAACTGGCGCCTACAGAAGTTTGTAATTTCTGTTGCATAGGCGCAGATTATATAATGGGAGAGTTATGCGAAAGTTTTATTTTCGTTCTACCAATTTTCCCGCGGGTTAAACGCACGAAAATAACATACTTAATGAACGTTTAAGAAGTTATTGAATAATGCCAAAATACATACATCAAGTACGCATTATATTATTTGTCATCATTTACTATAAATAATAGTTTATGCTATAATTATATATCCTTCATGTCATATTTAATGTAAGCAACTTTATTGTGTTTGTTGAAAAATACAGGTATTTTATCTATAAACATTTCAGCATAGATTATATCTAAATGTGGTCTAGAGAATAAATAATAATAATTACTTAAAATATAAAATTCATAAATTTATTTTATTGTTTTTAGTTTGTATATGGCCGCGCAACACTTGGGTGATATGCTAAGGAGGACATTCTATGAGAAAGTCCCTTTTGGTGCACCTATTTAAGTGTTACAAACGTGAACCTGAATACTCCACGTGGCCGAGCCATCGGCGACGAGTGAACCCATGACCAACTACCAATGTTTAATGATTTTATCTACTCGGCCCAGGGCCTGCCTTCTCTATAAAGGGGCCCGGGTGCAAGAAACTATTTGGGGCCTAAATTTTTTGTAAAGTAAAAAAAATTACAAACACGAACATATATTACTAACACATGTTTATTTAAAGCGTGATTTTGTTTTTGCTAATACATTAACTACTTCAGAAAAATTACAATTTTTTGCAATTTTTTTTTCGATTCTTAATATAGCAAGTACATTTAAGCGTTCTGCACACATGCTGGACCGAAGGTAATTCTTTATTAATTTTAATTTGCTGAAAGAGCGCTCAGCACTTGCTATAGTAACTGGCAACGTAAAGAAACGTTTTAACACAGTTAATACATTTAGAAATAACTCATTATAATTATTATTTAGTATGTATTGCAATATGTCTTGTGCGTTATTTACATCCCTTTCATTCAAAATCAAATCCCGTAGCAAACCAATTTCCTGGATTAGGTTTTCATTTACATCTTTGTTATTAAACTTTACAAAGTTTTTGGAACATTTTTCTAATTCATGTTTTTCTAAGGTTTTTATATCAGTAATTAATTTGAAATCAGAAATAATATTTGGTATACTTTTAAATCTATCTTCTATTTGTACAATAACAATATCAATTACAATGTTAAAAAATAACATCTAAATTCCTCTACCGGGTTTTCTATAACTTCATCTTCTGCTATTTAGGAATATAACCTTTCTCTTTTTCGTATTCGTTTTTCAGGAAAATGTTTTGAAATATTCAAATTACGTGCTAACACTTTTGCTTTATCTAAAAATGTGTTAAATTTTGTTCTTAAATTTTGGATTTCAATTTTAATTTTATTGACTAAATTAAAAGCAGACTCAAGAATAATTATTTTCGCTTGAAATAGTATATTGATAGCGTTAATTTTAGACAACATTGCAAACCATACTATTAAACATAAAATAAATGGCATTTCTTGTATTGAATCCAATAGACTTTTAGCTTCGGATACTGCTGTATTATCGTTACTTATATCAATAAATTCTTCTAGGGCATTACAAGTTTGTTCAAACTGTGTATACCCTACTTTAACTGAATCTATTTTGGCTTCCCAATGAGTTTTACATAATGGTTTAAGAGTAATGTTTAAATGCTTTTTTAGAATTTCCCATCTGTTCGTAGATGCAGAAAATAAGCAATATGAACGTTGCAATATCCCCAAAAAATGTTTACAATATGTTCTTCTGGAAGCGAAATCACGAATTAATAAATTAAAAGAGTGATACGCAAGACACACATATTGCATGAGGGATTAGCAATTATTCTAGATTGTACACTTTTATATTTCTCTTTCATGTTTGCTACCGTTGTCGTATCCCTGCCCTCTACAATTCATATCTAAATCAAGCTCACTTAATGTTTTTAATAGACTTTTTGTTAGTCCTTCTCCAGTCACATCAGTTGCTTCAATAAACCCTATAAATGACTCATTTATAATTAATGTTTTCTCTTCAAAATTTACATACCTAATAATAATTGAAGTTTGTTCCTTGTGGGAAATATCAGAAAAATCAGATTTTATTCACTCTCGGATACAACTGACCTGGGGTGACGAGTACACAAGAACTCACTCAGACATTCGAAAAGTATGTAGGAATTTCTACCTTTGACCTGACACTTAAATCAAGTTACAACAGATCAGTTATAACAGTTTTCTTTGATTCTTAGAACGGCTAATCCTACCCAGAGACAATAACGGTCACCAGAAAGTTCCAGAAATAAGACAGACAAAAAGAGATAAAAGAAATTATAAAATAAACATTAAAACTACGACTATATGCAAATATACATATAATTTTATATGGCCGACGGCCACAGTATTATTTTCATTTCTTAACGCGATAATGTTGGGGCCCCCTCAATCGCGGGACCCCGGTGCATAGCATCCGCCGCACACCCCCGATGGCCGGCCCTGACTCGGCCACTGGTCTTGTTAAGAGATCGACCCTAGGGTACTTGAAATAGAATCCCAGAAATTTTTCGTGGCCGATCTGTCCCGGACATGAAGAAAGTTCTGCCAGTTCGAAAAGGAACTGGCAGAACCCAAGATGGACACGGAAAAATTTTAAATAATATAATTAGAAACAAAGTAATTTTACTTACAAATATTGCTGTTATTGATACATAATATAAATAGATGAGCAATAGAATTGATACAGAAATCATAGTAATAATCATCGGGGTCTTCAACGAAGGATCGATATCTTTTTCTAACAATAAGGTTTTTCCAAAAGTAAATTCAACGCATAAAACTATAGAGAAAAGTTCAAATAAATACAGTTCTTGAATAACGTTAGAAAAACTTAAGCTTTCTTTAATATTTCTCAAATCTTTCAATATTGTTTGCACGGGTATTTTGCTGTTTTCGATATCTGCAATTTCAATAATGACGCAATATTGTAACTTTTGCAGCTCGCATAAAATTATGACAAAGATTATGTGAGCACAAGTACCCATTAAGAAATATTGATGATAGAATGTCGCTTGAAATACACAGAATGAATCTCTGATCGACCATTTACCAATTCTAGCCTTTAAGTATAAATCCCCATTGTCAAATGTACCATTTATACTTGCAATCCCTATCAGAGTTATGCAGACTAGAATAAGAAAATTTTGCAATTTCAATATCTTTCTTACGCGGAATTTCAAGTAAGGATTATTCAAGATTTTTGTCCATTTAGAGTGGCTTTGTGCAAACATGTTTTTAATTCTTTTAGAATTCCAAACCAATAGGTAATACAGATTTCCAGCCATTAATACAATATTCATTATTCTAACGTTTGTAGTATTTTCCCTAAAAACACCAAAATAATCGCAAAGATTTAAGGCTAAATCTTCGTCATTAGTGACTAAATTCAAAGCGAAAATACATATTTTTAAGATAAATAGGAATTTCAATATTAATTGATATACAGTAGAAGTCACTCCTGATTTCGTGTTTATAAATGAAATATCTACACCACTAAATTTCATTATTGTCAAAATTGGAGAAAATATAAATTCTGGCAAGTATTTGTGCTCTAAATCCCCGTACATTCTTCGAAATAAGTAATTTCCCTTCACATATATATCGCACTCTAACGCTTACCATTCGCAGAGTGTTTCAGACCATCGAACACTGGCAGAGTCGTTGGTTCTTACGTCACCAATGGGCTGGCCACGTAGTTTTCTTCACGCATTTAACAACATCGAACAAGGGGCAAGTTTCTCGGAGGCATTACCTCTTAGCTGATTGCCTATTTGTTAATTTGCCGTATTTCATAATCCATAAAACGTACCAATCAACCGACCTTCTAACATTTCGTGCAATTTATAAGGAATTTGCAAAATATACTCGATGGAACAATTAAGACAAGAATTACTTAGATAAAAATCGATAAGGAATTTTAATACAGCTCTTAAGGAAAGAGTCTTATGATAATGTCTTCTAATTGATGCTAATTACAAAATTTTTATCGATTAAAGACATAAATTAGCAATATACAAAATAAAACCTCTAATTTCATTATCTTAATTTCATAAGTTCAATTAAACTCATCTAATGAAATATTTAATATTCAAATTTCAATTTTACGGAATTAATTAGTATAATGCATATTATATTTCACTATATAAATTTTTATATTTGTATGTGACAGTTTTCTATAAATTTATTAGTTTACCTATGTAACAATGTTTCAATTTTGGCATAGTATCGTCTATGACTATTAGGCACGTGACTCCCCTGCTTCTGCTGTTCCATGGCAGAAGCATGGGACGTAACATAACATAACATAACATAACATAAAATGTTATGTTATGTTTGTTAACATAGCATTAACAAACGTTATGTTAAAATAACGTTTGTTCAACGTTATTTTAACATAACGTTGAACAAACAATGAATGCTCATTTTTAACTTCCATTGAAAATCTGAGAATTAGATTAGATTCCTGGAATGGGACAATGCACCACGTCAAGGGGATGCATCCCGAAAGAATATTTTATGGGAGATTAGTTCCTATTTAGTAGTTAGATGTGTGAAGAAAACCCGAAAAACTTCTCTTCGTCAGGCACGAACCCAATGTCAGTTTTCAGTAGTTTTATCCACTGAGGACCCGTAGAGTTTCTCTCTTGAATAAATAGAATTTACATGATTGTGGACTAAATGAAGCTGGGACTTCTTTCTTTTATTTGAGGTTGGTTTACCTCAAATACACAAAGCTTTATCGGATGTGTTTTTTAAGATATCGTTTTTCATCTACAACAATTGCAGTTAGCGAATATACTTTCCCGCTGTTATTTATAGCAGAGGGAAAGTTTGGCGATCGGTGAATAAATGATCCAACTGATGATTTTTACCTTTTCAAATTTAGGGACATTAAAATGTCAAGAAATTAAAACAAAATTGAGGGTTTTACTGAATGTATGCATGTTATTGCGTGTATGGGCACGATTTTGTTCACCCATTTTGAAGCTTAATAACTCTTGCGATTTAGTTTGGTTATATTCGTATAAGGCAACGAGACACACGGGCGAATGCCTCATAGAAGACCATTTATGGGAAAACAGTCCATATTTAGGCGTTATTAATCTATAAACTGATTTTCTTACGGGATATTCCGATTTTCAACGCGAGTGTTGAGTGTTGAAGTCAACAATTTGACGTCATCAACGACGTTCCAACTCGAGTACGAAGTGCTTAGTTCCCATAATTCCATTCTCAGCAAGATGGATTCCATTCAAATGTCGCACCAATGACCCACAATTCATTAGAAAGTAGCAGTCAACATGTCTGAGTGCTGAGTGTGTTGAGACAGCGCTGACAACAACGCCACTTCAACGTTGAAAAAAGGAACAATTTTTAACGAACGTTGAGATCAGCGCTGTGTCAGCATTGAAAATTGGAATGTCCCGTTAGCCAAACCTAAAAGTGTTTGAGAAACAATGAATCAGCTCGATAGTTAACTCAAAGTTTTCCTCGCCAACTTTGTGTTTGTTTGAGTGTATTTAAAATGTTTTAATCTGTATGGTATTCATTCGTTAATTGCTCTAACTGTATTAAAAATACAGTAAATACCTGTAAAGTTATTTGTTATAAAAATTTTAAAAATAAAATTTATAGGTTTTACAAATTCGCTTAACAGTTAAACTGTGTAATGTACTAGTTTTTCCAAAAGATGCAATTCTACTAAAGACGTTACTTTGTATAAACAAGATTTATTTCAATTAAAAATGTAAAAAAATCGTTCTACATTTTTATAATATTCAGTCTTTATTCACCAATAATAATACCACGACTTTCTTAATACCACGAAATGAAGGCAATAAAAATAAAGATAAAAGAGAGAAAAAGGAGTTCACCTTAATGGAATAAAGGGCTCAGTTAATTAACATTTACAGAAAAATAGGAATAGAAAGCAACAAGAAAATAGCATATAAGAGAAACACGACAATATTCCAAATGCTAAGAAATGACAAAACACCCGTTGATAGGAGGCTGATCCCAGGTGTGTATACAGAATACCGTTGCATGATAAGAGGCTGAATAAGGAGATATATTATATAGGAGCCACTAAAAGATCGTTAAATGAAAGATTGAAGGAGCACGAAAAGAATGTAAGATTTAAACAACTAATTACGGCGTTGGCTAATTATGCGATCGCAGATCCAACAGAGATCGAAATACAATGGAGCAAGGCAGATATCATACAAAAAGTGGAAAATAGAAGACATCTAAAGTATGCAGAAGCCTGGCACATTTACAAGAGCAAGGAAAAAGGGCAAAATATATATTTTCGTGAATCAAACAAAATAGCATCGGCATGGAAAGCGGCGACATTAAAATTATAATAATGGGCATGCGCAATTGAGAAGATTATAGAACGTGCATTTTGGAATTTCCGTTTTGCAAATTTAAATTCTTATAGTTCGATCCTGAAGAAGGTCCTTTAAAACCATACCTTTAAAATAGACTGCATTTTAAAGGTATGGTGGAGTTTTTCAAAATTTAAATATTCGCAGTTTAGGGTCTACTGTATTTTAATTAAACTATACATTTATTTTATATCCATTATATGTTTTGTCTGGTTGTGCAACGATTAATTTAGCTATCAGAAAAGACACATCTGACAGATGTGTGTGTAAACGCGACACCGGAATTGTTTATGTTTATCAACCAACGTTATAAATGAATTTACCCTATTTTTCCGATTTTAGGGATCCCCTTTCTAAATAATAATCTATAATTTCGGCCAAAATATGATGATTTATACGTTTAAATATAATATTTTGGAGAATTACAGGAATAAATATTGCATTCTAACCAAAATAGCGACCTGTCGCGTCGCTGATGCGCGACATAACAATATGGCGGCTGTAACTAATACGTTCGGAGAAACAAATTTGAAAAGTTTTTAAAACCTTAGGTTAAAATAACTTTCATTTAAAATTTTATTTCGTTCTTCTACACTTTAAATATTTCGTTTATAGATAAATATCGGGAACAATGAAATATTACTCTCGGTTTAAGCAATTTTATTTTTGCAAATAACATAAAAGTAGATCGCGATCTATAGGTTGGTGTATAATATTATAAATAACGGTTATTTAAGACGAAAGAAACTGAACATTTTACATAAATTTTTATAGTTTTAAACTTAAATGATAATAATAAATAAGTTCGTTAAGTTTATACATTGATCCCTGTAGAATTTTTCTTCTTTTGTTGGAGGGGATTTGGATTTTCTCATCAACCTTCTTTTCTTTCTCTTAATGCCAATAAATATACGATATTTTGTAAACGGCATTTATATAAAACTTTACAAAATTATTTTATCGTTTTAATTTACATATTTGTTAATTTAACGCTTTAATTTAAGATAAGGAAACTTATAAATGTTTATTATGTTTTATAACTAATTTGATGACGTACGGTGACTAGATCACGTGATAAATTACATTATATTAGAGTTAAGCTATGAATATGAATCGGTTCTATTTAAAAATAATTCCTTTTTAATAGTTATTATTAATATATTACATTTACCCCCGTAAGCTCTGATCAACAACGAAAATAGCCATTAGAAGAGAATCACGGGAAGAGTAAACAATATGGCGGTAAGAGGGAAGGGATTGTCGTCGTTATCTGAAAGTGAATTTTATTATTTCCCATCTCTTCAAGCATCTAATCAGCCGTTAATATTTATGTAAGTTTTACCATACTTTAAATTCTCATATAGTTTAAAATATTTAATATATGATGACTTAATGAAG
The DNA here is from genome assembly GCF_000671375.1 of Centruroides sculpturatus. Classification (NCBI taxonomy): domain Eukaryota; kingdom Metazoa; phylum Arthropoda; class Arachnida; order Scorpiones; family Buthidae; genus Centruroides; species Centruroides sculpturatus. The sequence continues at coordinate 115,469 of NW_019385869.1, read as the reverse complement.
TAAATGCAGTGAATGGTTGATTATTCTACTCGATTCTAGAACCCGTGTCACGTGATACTTCGCCATATTTGTCTTCGGCAATGTCCGTTACATTTTATGAGTTTTACCATTAGGAAGCCCGACAGTTAAATTAACGTTTTAAACGTGCTATTTTTCTAAAAAAAACTCTCCCTTACTCTCCCTAGATCTGGTGGAAAAACTCCCTAAAAAACCCTTAAAAATATTTTTCAACCCTAAAAAAAACCCTAATTTTTTGAAATTATAATATAAAAAATCTTTTATTATTCTTTTATGAATTACAAAACTTTTAAAACATTAAAAGAAAACCATTTATAATGAAAATTAAATATTTTGAAAAACATTAATGACATCATTTAATTCTTCTGATAAATTTGTAAATTTAGAATTAATTAATGTGGTCATACATTTTTTGATTAAATTTTCCTATCATTATTGGTAATGGTTAAAAATTGGCAAAAGTTATTTCATTTCTTTAATACCTGGTTGCTAAAATAGCTTGTGCCATATTTAAATACAATCTGTTTCTTAATTTTGATTTTATAATTGATTGGATTGAAAAAGTCCTCTCAACAGTTCCATTAGAAGTTGGAAGGCACAAACATTTCAATGCTAACTGAGCAATATTTCTAAATCTTGGGTTTCCAGCTTAATTGGTGTCCTCAAAAACTTAAATCCAAAAGTCAGTTGTTTTGTTACAATTATTCCATACTTTATGTTGAATATTTTGCCATTCAGACTCTGTTTCAGTCAAATAAAAAGGTGATGATAATTGTGTAATTGGAAGAATTGATGGCTTTTGTTGTGATGTTGCAACTTTTGGATGCAGTTGACTCAATTGTTCTAGAATTATAACATTTTCTGGTAAATGTTGAATTTGTGTACACAACTCTGTAATAAAGGCTCTGCATTGGTATTTAACATCACTATACTTAGATTCAGAAACATTTGAACTAAAAATGTTAAATTCATGAAAACTATTCACGTGAACTAGGTGATTTTGAAAGTTTAACTTTATGAGATCTTCATCTCTTACTTTTTCAAATATAGTTGGTACAATAATTTTTTCTATTATTGATTTATAAAGTAAGAATAAATCTTGATATAATTTCAAAGTTTCAGCCTGATCACTTTGAAATAACTTATTTGCATCACAGACTTGTTTTAAAACATTTTAAAAAATATCATGAACAGTCTGTAAGCATTAACTTTCATAATATTATACAGCTGCTTTGCGGAAAAACATCTATCTTGTTCCTTTGCTAATCTAAACAATAAAATGCGTAATTCCTCCCACTGATCTTCAATGGTCTTGATAGCTTTGTAGCGAGCAAGCCATCTTGTTCCACTGAGTTTAGAAATTTTCTTAGGTTTTGAATTTTCATTCATGGCAGCATACAGACTTTCATATTGAATTTTTCATGTTGAACTATAGGAAAACTAATTGTGAGCCTCTCGGACAAGATATTCCAACTGTCTTGGTAGGGTTTGACATGCTTTTTCTGCACATAGATGAAGTGAATGACAAACACATCTTACTACAACCAAGCTTGGAACATCATCTCTCAACAATGTAGAAAATGACCGATGTATTTCAATTATGACACTAGCATTGTCAACTCCTATTCCAATTAGGTTATGTAGATTTAAGCCATCTTGCAACAACTGATTTCTAAATGAATTATAGATGGAATCTACATCACAATTTTCCAACTGAATGAGGTGATAAAAGGTTGTGATTTTTTTTCTTCATTCTGGAGAAATATTTTACCATGATGCACAAAATCTTGGTTGTAGAAATGTCAGTTGATTTATATATTATTACAGAAAACGGACTGTTATCCATGTCCTGAATCAGTTCCTCTATGACTGATGCTCCAAAAACGTTTTTTAACAGCATCGAACATTTAGTGCGGTGAAGTTTCAATTCTCCAAAAATTTTAGATTTCTCATCAATTTTAGGTAGTAGTTCTGTCAGATGATTTACAGTGTTAATACTGCTATGCTCAGCAACGAAGGCGCTCAATTTTAATTCTGCAATTTTTGTTTCTGTTCTTATTACTGGCTCGAATGGCAATTTTTTACTTGATTTGGCATTTTTTTCTAATGCAGTTTTTTCTCTGTGATTTCTTGTTTTGGCATGTGCAAGCAAACCTTTTTTGTGTGCAGTTAAAGATATTTTATAATAATGACAATAAGCATTCAGTGGGTCACCTGTTGGATCAGGAGCTAACCAAGCTAAAAATGAAAATTTTTAAATTAGCACAAATAAATATAAAATATAAATTACTGATTCTTCCAACTTCTCCCATGCTTTGCAGTATGACTGTGTATTCTTCTAATACATTTGTAAATAATAAATTAATGTGGTCATACATTTTTTCATTAAATTTTTCTATCATTATTGGTAATGGTTGAAAATTGGAACAAATAAATATAAAATATAAATTACTGATACTTACCTTTTAATTCTTCCAATTTCTCTGATGTTTTGCAGGATGATTGTGTGTATTTCTTTTTGGTCACCATAATGGTATTGAATAATAGAAAAATTGTTTCCAACCAAATCAAATCAAAACATAAATTACCCAGCAAAATGTTTTAATTTATATTCATTCTTTCAATTAGTTACTTGCATAAGTATAAAATTTGTTTTATTACTTACATTTAAATATTTCCTGTAGTTTTAACAATTTAACATTAAAGATCAAAATGGCACAAACTTTTAGCNAACCAAGCTAAAAATGAAAATTTTTAAATTAGCACAAATAAATATAAAATATAAATTACTGATACCTTTAAATTCTTCCAATTTCGCCCATGTTTTGCAGTATGACTGTGTGTATTTCTTTTTGGTCGCCATAATGGTATTGAATAATAGGAAAATTGTTTCTAACCAAACAACCAAACCAAAACATAAATTATCCTACAAAAAGTTTCAATTTATATTCATTCTTTCAATTAGTCATTTGCATAACTATAAAATTTGTTTTATTACTTACATTTAAATATTTCTTGTAGTTTTAACAATTTAACATCAAAGATCGAACTCACAAAAGCTTGTAAAATCACACGTGTTATTGCTGGATGTTGGCATAGACTAATTACCTAGCAAAGCTAGTGTTGGGATAGGATTGTGTAAGAACACAATTTCCGTTTTTTTTTTTTATCTAGTAATGGCTAAGAAAGACCATTGTATTTTGAATACGTGGCCACTGATTGGTCAGCAGGGAATCATGCCACATGATATATTTGCATAGTGCTATGGCTTGGTAAGCACTGATTGGTCATCAAGCCCGCTGTCGATGGATATAAAAACTTTAATGTTGAAGCGGGAGATTTAAGTTTTGTTTAGAACTTCAAATGTGCATTAAAGTTCGAGTCAAGTCTGGATTCGTCGCGCTATCTGTTCTTCAACCACCAGAAGGAGATTACTTCTAGCCAACAATTCGTTGATACGTCGCAAGGTGTCGTCTTGATGAACCAAGATCAGCATATTGAACTATCTGAATTTTGTTAATGTAATTGGCATATCGAGTTGGTTGCCAATTGTGTGAACTACGAACTTTTTAAACTTCACTGCTAGGTAATTAGTCTATAGTGCTGATTGACCCCATTTCAAGTGAAGACAATGCCAGCAGTGATAAAATTAAGAAATTCTCAAAGTAAATGCAAAATTTTAAGTTTTAAATGTAATCCCTAAAAATTCTTTTTAGAAAAAAAATCATCCTAAATTTTTCCCTAAAAAAATCTTTTCCCTAAATTTCCCCTAGACCCAAAAGTAATTCCTAAATCGAGGGTAAAAAACCCTAACTTGGCAACACTGACCAAAATGCAAGTCGTGTGACTTTTGGCGCTTAAAATTAAAATTTAAAAATAGGTAAATTTATAAAAAAAAAAAAAAAGTTAAAATAAATTTAAATTTGATTATATTTTACTCGAAACAACACTAAAATAATTCCTCTAGTCATGTTGCAAAAAAAAGAGAGTTGCAATTAAGTAAAAAAATTGTAGGGGTGTAACTTCTGATGGAGACATATTGATACTTTGGTGAAAACTATTATTGTAGCTTTTTGCAATATCGGGTAATTTGTATGGCTTGTGAGCACTAAAATTGGCTTTACTTTACCGCTACACTTATTACACCACTACAGGACATCAAATTAAATTTAGAAAAACACTATTTTATTTTTAGAATGCATTTTGGACATGGAGTTCCTCATCAGCTGTTTTCTACAAAAAATATTAGGAAGTTAACAATTTTTATAAAAAGACCCTGATTGACAGAAATGAACAAAGAATGTGGACTTAAATTTGACATGTGGATTCGATGCGTTGAACATTAATTAAAAGACTAGGCATGCAATAAAACAAAATTTTCCATTAAAAACGGTAATGTTGATATAATGACATAATAATAAACTGAGGTTCTGGTAAAACAGTAAAGTCATACAAATATACTTCATTAAAACAAAATGATAAGTAGATTCACAGTAACATGAACAGAGTAACAAGACGATTTGAAGGACATTCCAGGGTAACTGTCACCCTTACCCCTATCCATTTTCACACCTCCCCCCACGCCCCCCTGGTCAAATATGCATACCGCGACTCGTAATTTTTGACTGGAGTTGTTATTCATGATTTCCTCTTTGTTTTTTATTATTTCTAAGTGTTTGTACCAACTTCTTTTATAAGTATTTTTTTTTTAAGTATTTTGACAGTATCTTTTAAAATCTGACAGCCTTCATTATTACAGTGGGCAGCTACAGCCAAGCTATCATTGTTGTGTGCTATGGCAGAGATATGTTCATTGAAACAGACCTTTGATTCCCTACTAGTTTCACCAATGTAAGATTTGGGTGTGGTACAGTCGCATTCAAATTTGTAAACAATGTTTTTTGGTCCCATATGTTAACTTTTCTGTTAGGTACGTTTATTTTCTTATGTAAGCTGTTGCGATGTTCGGGTACCGAAATAATATTATACTTAATTAATTTTCTTTTAATTCTTTCAAAGATATTCATAACGTAAGGAATTTAAAAAAAATTTTAAGCAGTGTTGTCAATTGGTTATTTGTGTGTATTAACATATTTATTATTTAGCCAGTTACTGATTATGCGCTTGCTATACCCGTTCATTAAGTACGTTTTTATGATGTCTTCGATCTCATTGAATATATTGGTATCATAGGTGGTACGTTGCATAATTTTATCCAAGTACATGTAAAAAGTATTCTTTTTATATATGTAAAGTGTATGACGCTGTCAATAGTACAGGGTTTTTTATATTTTTTAAAGGTTGTTTTGTCTTTGTGTCTCATGACGAGAATGTCTAAGAATGGTAACTGACAGTTGCTTTCAGGTTCTAAGTCAAATTTAATGTCAGTATCTATTTTATTTATGTGGGCTCACTCCTTCCGAACGAGAAATGCGCTGGAGATTAAGGTGTCTTTAGTGATTTCAAAAGAAAGATAAAAAAGTTCATTTTAATCCCTCTACACTAGAAGAAACTTGGGAATCCGAATTGAAACTCACTCCTTCTGAATGAGAAATGTGTCGGAGATTAAGGGGCGTCTTTAGTGATTTCAAAAGAAAGATAAAAAAGTCCATTTTAATCCCTCTACACTAGAAGAAACTCGGGAATCCGAATTGAAACTCACTCCTTCCGAATGAGAAACAAGGGTGTTTAGTTTTTCTTTTAAAATAAGTTCTAAATTATAAAAGATATATACTTTTTTATCTACCAGAGGTCTAAATAACTTGTGGCTTCATTATTATACTACCAGTAGGCGTTTCCTTACTTACCATTCTTGGACTGTGGAATGTAGAGAGGAACGTGACTGTTCTGTCGTGCCATTTTTTAATCATCACTTTACCTCTCTGCATTGCTACAGTCTTTCGTTTTTTTTTTTTTTTGATGTAATACCTTTGGAACATCTTTTTGTGTTGTGTGTAATGTTCCACAACAATCAGTTTTAATAATTTATTTAATTATAATTATTAATTTACTTAAGAGATGGAGCCTAACGTCTATTTCTAATGTAAAATTACTTTATACTAATCATTTAATTAGCCTTATTATAGCCCGATATTTAGGCGATCGTTTTGTGATTTATTGTATACTACTTGGGCCTTGAGATGTTAATCAGTTTTGACCGTTATAAGATAATCTGCTAAAAGTGGGGAAGTATAATAATTATCTATAGTTAGACAGTATCCCTTGTCTAACAGCAGGTCCATTAATGTTAACACAATTTGAGAAGTAAATAACATATTTGCATACTTTTGGTTTAGGCAAGTACCTTTCCTGTGTAAATAATAAATCTACAAATATCCGGATTTCGATTCACATAACATAAAAAATTTTACACCATAATGAGACCGTTTCGGAGGAATGTACTGCTTTTAGGAAAGACGGCCTTTGAACAATAGAAGGCTCTCATCAACACTGATGTTTTGTTTGGTGGTATAAAAGCGGGAGAATTTTAAATTAAGATCTTTTACTATTGGCCAAATTTTCCAAAGTTTTGGATTCTCATGTGTTTTAGCGTTAAAAGTGTCTGCAAAATGCAAATTTGTTTTTATTTCCATGTATCTATTTTTTGTCGTCAGTTTTCCAAAAATTGGGGTGTTTAGATCATTCTTGGACCAGTACATTCTCTCAGATGGTTTGTATAACAGTTTTTGTAATATACAAATCATTAGAAATATGTATATTTTTTCGACTGTTACTGGCTCCCACTGATCCCTAGATGACCATGCCTGTTGCATCGAGAACTTATTTGTTTCTGTTACAATGAGATTTATTAGCTGTAAGTCAAAAAGTAGCAAAAAGTAGGGTAGATGTACCAGTTTTGGCCAAAGCAAGTGAAGTTTTCCAGAAAAATATGTGCCAAATAATATTTCTTTGGACTTTTTTGTTAAAGTTGAAAGTAAATAAAACCATAAATTTCAGTTTTTCTTCATAATAAATCAGATTTTATTTAGGAACTTTCACAAAATGTAAGTATTAATCTCAAATATAAAATCATTATATCTTTACTACATTACTATATTCAATTAATAAACTCAAATACCTTTAAAATGCAGTCTATTTTAAAAACTTATCAAACATTTTCGGTCAGATTAACAGACCTTCTTCAGGATCAAACTAACAATTAAAATTTGCCAAACGGAAATTCCAAAATGCACAAATTCTCATATTCAATTGCGCATGCCCATTATTATAATTTTAATGTCGTTGCTTTCCATGATGATGCTATTTTGTTTGATTCACAAAAATTTATATTTTGCCCTTTTTCCTTGCACTTGTAAATGTGCCAGGCTTCTGCATACTTTAGATGTCTTCTATTTTCAACCTTTTGTATGACATCTGCCTTGCTTTATTTGATTTTGATCTCTGTTGGATCTGCAATCGCATAATTAGCCAAAGCCATGTTAATCAAATATAAAAGTTAAAATTTACCAGTTCTGGCCAACATAACACCAGTTTTGGCCATTTGAATGTACTAGTTTTGGCCATATTTATTACAAGTTATTTTACTCTGTATTTCATAATTTCTGGTACGAAACAGGCACCTCTGGAGTTCTTAGAGACAGGTGGTTCTACTTTTTCTACAATGCCATGTTCAGTGTACCATATGCAATCAATGTTTTCAGGCCACTTCCAGTTGGTAGGTCCACTCATTTCCATCACTGACACTTTTGCTTTTGATTCACTGAGATGGACAATATTTCCAGGAAAGTATTCTCCTTCATACTGCACAATGACAAAATCATTCTTACTGAGAAGACTGAAGCTTGTAGGCCTACTAGAGTGAGTTGGAGTTGTGTCATTGTCTTCATTCTCAGAATCTAAGTCCATGTCAATGCTGGAATTGGTTTTTGCAACATTGGATATTTGTCTTTTTTTCTGTTGTTTTCTACTAATTTTAGGCTTGAACTTCTTCATTTTCTTCTCAGTTTCTCGTGCCTCGTTAAGCTGGATCCACTTATCAGCAGTTATGACACATGGCAGGTGAACTTTCATCCTCTTTGACGTTGAAGGTTTTGTATTTGGCCATCTAACTACATCTTTCAAAACTTCTGCTGAAGTTTGAGAAGATTGCTGTCCTGTTTGTGAACTGCTTAAAGACTGTGTAGGACTGATGATAACTGAAAGCTTGCTAGTACTGGGAGTGGGAGTTGAATCAGGATCAGAGCTGAGAGGTGTACTTGTATTAATATCTATAGGTGTAGTAGAAACTTTGCTAGTACTGGGAATGGAAATATTGCTCGGAGTAGAAGAGTTTGAAACTTCTAGGCCTACTTGTGAAATTGGAGTATTCCCTGCTTCACCATCTTCAAAGAACTTTTCCCAAACATCATATAATGTACATGCAGATTGTTCATAACACCAGTCACCTCCTCGTTCTCTACAAATTTTGAATTGTTCCAATAATTCTGGGTCTATTTTAGTTTCAAGGTACTGTAAGGTCTCTTTTTATGCTGATTATTTTTATGTGATTTTGAAGTTGTGCGGTTTGTATTTCATCCAAAAATTTCTTGGACAAACATACATATAGGCTTGTTTAGGAAGCCCGCGTATAGACAGTCTCCAAAAATCATGGAACGCTCAAAGCTCACTCCATTTGTTCCACTGACATATAACGTTTATGAATGTAAAGGACAACTAGATCTACCTTAATCGCTTTAGTTCCTAGCAATTTTTGATATAAATGTAATTAAACATAAAAAATACTTAAAACTGAAAAAAAAACGAAAGAAATACGTTAATTTTGAAGAAAAAGCTTCAAAGTTTAACTTCCTTGTCTCGCCCTTCTGTAAAATTTAACACCGATGAGTCATTGTTTACACGTCTGGATGACCCTTGAACACAGCTGGAGTTGGATTTCCCGGGGCATTCTCATGGACGTCGCGGGAGGACAACGGTTTAAAGTAGGGTGAATGCTAGCTGGCCGTATATTTTAAAATATTTTTAAAAAATTTGGAGATTTAAAAAGCATTTAAAAAATTCAAAAAAAATTTCAAAAATGGCCTTAAGGACCGTGTTTTATGTAACACTATGTAATCTGCCCAAGTTAAGTCGGGCGAGGAACTAAAGGGGTTTTAATTAACTCTTCACATCCAGATGTCAGTGATTTGTTTTTAGAGTGAGCTTTTGCAATTTGGGAATTCCCCTTGTATTACTTTTCAATAAAATAAACTGAATTGAGTTTGAATACAAGTTTATTTTAAGCTTTTATATGAATTTCTTTCAGACATTCGATGCAATTTATTAAGCAGCCTATTTCTTTTAATTTCTGCAAACTTTTTTATGCGGTTTTAAGTTAATTTTAACTCGTTGTTTTGGTTTTATGCGATTTTAAAAAATTACGGAACGTATCCCTACTTTTTCAAGGCAAGTAAAGTCTTTTTTTATGCAAATTTTTTATATGCGCTTTTCTGTAGAACGTATCCACCGCATAAAACGAGACCTTACAGTATTCCAAATGGCTAAGCTGTTTCTCAGAGTTACTTTCACCATCACTGCTGTTGAATGAACTGATGTATACTTTGAATGTAGCTTTGAATAGTCAACTGCATCAGGAGAGAATGGATAAAGGCTACAAACTTGGAATCCTGTCTTCACATTATCAGGAAAGGCTTTATTTTCAATAAGTTCAGCAAGTGCTGGTATGATGTTATTTCTGCATTGTCATGTTTATAACACCAGGTTCTTACATGTTGTTTCCAGTCTTGCTTCATTGATTTGAAAACAGTGACGTCAAGGGGCTGAAGCATATGGGTGGTATTTGGATACAAGCACACTACAATGATCTTTTTTTCACGACAGAATCGACTTAAATCTAAAGACATATGGGAAGAATGCCCGTCTAGAAATACAATAACAGGTAAAGGAACATAGTTTTCTGTTAAGAATGGGAAAAAGACATTTGCAAAATACTCATAAAAACTTTCAGCAGTCATCCAGCCTTTCTCAGTCTTACCTATGCCCCAATAAGAAGGGGCTGTTTTAACAATAATGTTTGGGATCCTTACATACTTAAAGACGGTAAGGGGAGGGGCACATTCCTTGCTGGCATTTACAGTAATTAATGTAGTCACATTTTCTTTGTCTGAACTTTTGCAATGTCATAAACAGGTTGTCCTTTTTCAGCAAGTACTAAAGTGCCTTTGGGACATAAAAAGAAACTAGTCTCATCTAAGTTAAAAACACGCCGTGGATCACTCAAAATGAATATATCATCATTTAAGTGCTTCTCAACTTCTTTGAACCAATTTCGAATGTTTTGCTCTGTTACAGATCCTCTTGATTTACTCAAATACTCACTGTGTTTTTGAGTGATGGTAGGATTTCTTCTTAAAAATGCATCAAACCACTTTCTTCCTGGTTTGTTGTCAATAAATGGTGTTTCCAAGTTATTCTTTTTGACATAAAATTCCACAGCACTAAGTAGGATTTCTTTGGTAACTGGATAAACAAGTCTTGCTGATTCAACAATCCAATCAGAAAATGCTTTTTCTATAACACCCAAAACTGGTTGAGGTCCTGTGTGACCAGATGTTACAGGCACATGTCCACTGAGTTTATGGCGAAGAGTAGTCCTTGGTACTTTGTAGGTGATACTTGCTTTATTCACAGACATTCCATTTTACACAGCTTTTATTGCACTTTGTACTTTACTTGGTGAATACTGAAAAAGCAGTTTTTTTCACTTTTGATGCTCTTATGTTTGTCCGCTGAACTTGTTTTACACGTGCCATGACAGCATCAGTTATCTAAAAGAAGAGAGACATAGGCTATCTTTAGTATCAATACTTTTGATTTTACATAAAATAACTAGGCCTAAAAGTGCTTTAGCATTGTCAATCTTAATAAATAATTATATTTATAAAGCACTGTAAAAGGAACTAAAATGCTCTTGGCCAGAAATGGTGCATGCAAGTTCCATTTTTGGCCAGCTTATTGGCCACAACTAGAAAACTCATCAATTTAATGTACCACTTTTGGCCGCCCTATGGTTGTCAAAGAAACTAAAAAACTATCAAATGCAGACATGCAAGAATTAAATTAAATATAATTTAGAATCTTCTAGATATAAAATTTAAAAAAATAACTGAAGGATTTATTAAAAAAAGTTGGATTCACTTACCTGTGTCTGTTACCAAAATCTGTAAAGAATGGCTTTCTTCTTGAAGGAACTGAACAAAAGTGATTATCATTATCAGTAACTGAAATTTTTCTTCATCAATCAGAAGGGATTTTCTTCAAAACTATCACAGTTAACAATAAAAGTTTCTTTCATTGGACAGGTTTAAATGTGGTGATTATATATTTAAGTTAAATTTGTTTTCTGGCCAAAACTGGTACATCTACCCTATTCCAACAGGTCAAATACATCTGTAAGAGTAAATTTACACCCTGGATTTCCCCGAAAAGTAAATCGAGGAGGAGGACTATCCAAATTTAACTCTACTCAGTTTATGGCAGAGGGGCCATCTCCATTGTCGCTGTTCTCTGATGATATATCCTGGCTAACAACACTGATATCTGGGTCACTTTCAGACAGTTCTTCGAACTCAAAATCTGAATCTGACATTCTGGCAACAAAAAAATTTATCTAAAAACACGTTATATTTATCTAACGCAAAATAAAAAATTATTATTCTTCTTTAGAAATAGTATATTTCTTATAAACTTGATAAAATAATGAAATATATTTAGTCAGAACAGATAATATAGACTTTTCAACTGAATGAAAGGAGAACGTGTCTACTAGAAAGCAAGTGAGAATTTCTCGAAGCATTCGAAAGAAGAACAAAGAGACAGAATTTCTAGAAACAAACATCTGACATTATTTATTGCAGTCATAAATTGTAACAAACCCTGGTATCGGAAACTTTTGTACTTACAGTACAATAGCATTTCCATTTAGCAAATTTTTATTACAAGTTCTCCCTCCATCTGAGAATTGATAATTACATGAAAGTGTTTGGAAGTTCTTTCTAAATGCTTTTATATGTAAATAATTTTATAGAAATATGAATAACATATCATTGTTTATGATTGCTGACTATAACATATATATGTTTACAAAAATTTATAAAATTCAATATTTGAAAAAATCAAAAAAACTTTTTTGTATAAACATTCGATTAATCTGTTATATGTTACATATACAGGTCTATTTTCTCAAAAAAACTGCAGCTTTCTAAATCAAAGTAGAGATAGAATATGGCCTACAGTTTACAACGCTACTAGTTTGGGAGGGTGGTTGAATTTTGTAAATCTAGATCAACACACATTTGTGCATCGATGGTGTATATTTGATTTTGTTTGTGTTATTTATACTATTATAATAACAGAGCAGTATAATAAGCGGTTATTATCTTATTATATGAATGATTATACATGTATTATTATTTACGTATTACGGAAGTATCACAATAATCCGGAAGTACTTTGTTTTTTAGAAAGACTTATGGCTGGATGATTCTGAAAAAAATGTTTATAAACGTAAAACAGTATGAATATACATATAAATTTACTAAATTCAGGTAAAAATAAATCAGAATAACAATTTATGATTGTTTCTATATGTTTGTAACTGACAAAGTATCTCCGAGAAGACATGGCTTTTTGCTTGAAATTTCCCACCCCACAAACCCGGGTCTATGCTTATTCGTTGAAGGATAGTCAATTAGCTATAATATACCAATTACAGCTCAACAGGCATGTGAACGAAGGTTTGTTTCATCCAATAAACAAAAGAAGGGTGTTCCATAGATATAACAATGGGAAGGAGGAGTTTTGTACAGACTGTAACGATCTAAGCTTTGATTTGCTTTCTTGTATGTGTCTTTTGACTGTGTCAACCAATGTTTTGTCACCACCTCCAAACCATAAATATTTTGTGAAATACCATCCTTTCCCATTGTAAAGAAATTAGAGGCAAGGAGGCAGATTATTGGCTGATAAAATTGATAGTCAACTTCTTTTACACTGTAGTTGGTTACTTTCAGTCTATGTTGATATTAGATCAACGAATGAGCCACCTGTGAAAACAGTGGAGCTCAAATTTTCACTAAGTGCCATCCCTCTCAGGCTACAATCATTGAAATATGCAAACAATCGCTATAAAATTGCTTGTTTCTATTGTTTTATTTAGCTATAATTAGCTAATTTATTCTTAGACAGTATTTAGGTTAGTAAACATTATTTTAGAACTGTGAATTTATAAATTATTTGGGAAAGTGAACATTTTCCCTCACTGTTACATAATATGAGAAATATGTAAACAATCGCATGCAAAATTGCATAGTAAAGTCGATTATTGTAGAAATCGTCAAAATAATATAAAAATAATGTTTCTTATACATTATCGCTAAGAAAACTTGGGTGCATATACTTTTGGGATCAAACTGATCCAAGATCACTTTGATCGTACAAATCTTGTATACAAACGAACTACTGCGATCCGATTGATCTCTATTTGCATATACAAACGGCATCTAGGATCAACTGGATCTCGATCAAACTAATTCTAGTGGAGGGTAGGATCGTTTGGATCGGATAAAAGAGATTAAAGATGGCGGCTTCCATGGTCGAACTTAAGCTTACAGTAAATAACGAAGAAATACGTTTAATTGTTGACAAGGAAACAACACATTCTAGCTCTTCAACCTTCAAGCCAAAAAGTAAAGACCTGTAATGGATTACAAGATTTATTAATGAAAAATAAATATTGGTTTTATTCCCCTTTTTTCAAAACCATGCAGTTTTATGGTTTTGAATTAACAACAGAATAAATTATTATGCATAGTAAGTCAACTGCTGTTTTATTTTGTCAATTTACTTTACTATAAGGGTTGTGAAGGTCAGGGAAAGTCATGGAATTTAAAACAAAAACTTGAGTAGGAACCATGTATATATTGTATCTTGCTTTCTTGAAAGAGAGTACATATTATAAAATGCTGTTTCACAACTATTTATGGTACATACTACATCAAGAAATGACGTACAAGGGAGACAAGAACAATTTTCACTGTACTGATTAGCTTCTCATGAATTTCCCCTGTTTATATTGAGAAATTATAATGTTATTGAGCTATAATGTAACAGATTCAGACAAAGCAAAAGTTTAACACNTCCCCTTTTTTCAAAACCATGCAGTTTTATGGTTTTGAATTAACAACAGAATAAATTATTATGCATAGTAAGTCAACTGCTGTTTTATTTTGTCAATTTACTTTACTATAAGGGTTGTGAAGGTCAGGGAAAGTCATGGAATTTAAAACAAAAACTTGAGTAGGAACCATGTATATATTGTATCTTGCTTTCTTGAAAGAGAGTACATATTATAAAATGCTGTTTCACAATTATTTATGGTACATACTACATCAAGAAATGACGTACAAGGGTGACAAGAACAATTTTCACTGTACTGATTAGCTTCTCATGAATTTCCCCTGTTTATATTGAGAAATTATAATGTTATTGAGCTATAATGTAACAGATTCAGACAAAGCAAAAGTTTAACACAATACTTTAATTTATTTTAATTGGTTTTAATATACATAATTTCACTAATGAATTTAGTTTAGAAAAATATGAATTGAGGAGCTGATTAATTTATTCTGTATCTGTTTGCTTGTGACATTATTTCTAACATTATCTGCTCTCTCTTTAAATATCCCATTTCTTGGTCTTGTTTATATGTTATCTCCTCTGCCACATTTTCTTCTACTTCTGTTATTTGCACTCCATTTTCTATTCTCTCTTCATCATTACTCCATACTGATTCATCATTCTGTAGAACACAAATGTTATGTAAAGTACTGTACAACATGCAGCTATAAGTTCTACCATTAAGTCCATGCGAGTCATATCTAAAAACGTCAGCCTTCTAAACCGACCAACTAGATGAGCAAATGCTCTCTGAATAGCCTGTCGACATGATGAAAACTTATTATTAAACATAATTTTAGAAGATGATAAAAAAAACCATTGTCTCTGTAGGGCACTATTAAATGCTTTGAACGTTGGTATGCACCATCTCCTATGATATGAAAATCTGCATGTGGAAAGCCATCACCACTGCAAACTCTGTGATACACTTCAGATCTCTTAAATATTGTGCAGTCGTGAACAGAGCCAACTTCACCAATGTAACAATCAATAAAGCACAATTTCTCATCACATACTCCCTGTAGAACCAAGGAGTGAAATCCTTTTCTATTTGTATATGCTTGGGGTTCCTCTAAAGGGGCCTTGATTGCTATATGCTTCCCATCTAGACAGCCAATAACTCCAGTAATACCATATTTCATAGCAAATGTCTGAGCAGGTATCCTTGCCTTTTGAGCTGAAGGCCAATTTATAATATGGCTTTGTGTATTCAGAACATTTATAGCTCTAACAATTCTCATCAGGCATCTCCACGCAGTCCTCCGACAAACTCCAAATCTGTCTCCAACTCCTCTGTAATATGTGTGAAAACAGAGTAGTACACTTAGTACAGAATTATCTCAATCAGTAAAATTATCGTTTTGCTTACCTGAAAGATTCTTGGTTGGCAAGAAGCCACAGTGACATTAAAAGTTGCTGGTCAACTGACAGTGCATTTCTTCCTTTTCCTATTACTATTTTTTTTTATTGTAATAAAATGGGAACAAGATCCTTCAGTAAATTTTCAAAAGTAAGTCGACTTACTCGAAAGTGTTCTTTAAAAACATTTGGCCTATATTTTAATGCAACCTCTGAAACATAGTTATTTTGCATACTGATTTCTTTTTTTTTCTTACTTTTATATTGTGTTAAATAAATAACCAAAATTAATTTTTTTTTCCTCGGATTCTGAATCTAATTCCGATAATATTTCTAAAATGATTCCTAAACTTGCCACCATCTTCGATCCTACTCGTATACTTTCCGTCATGACAGAAGCTATCTGTATCACGTGACAAGGACTGATCTGATTTTACAGATCGATCTGTACAAAACGAAAAGTATATGCACCTCTTGTGTTGAATTCGACCCTCAGATGACTCATCCACTCCCCTCCTTGGAGTGTAATTAGAGTAGTAGTGTAAATAACGGCAATGCCTTCTCACTTGATTNGTTCGGAGGTGGCAATTGTTTGAAGGTTATTTTATATGCATTTTTATTCAAAGAAAGTTCCTGAAAAAAAAATGAGCGCTGTTTGAGGAAGACGTTATCGGAGGTTCGACAGTGTATAAAAATTTCATGTTTTATTTATGTCAAGTTCACGTTTTTCGTGTTAATTCTGTGGACATGTTCGTTGAATCTAGCAGTTTAAACACGAATTTCGAACGGACAATTTATGATTTTCAAGTATTTATCAATAATTTTAAATTCATGATAAACAAAATACAAAACTACTGTAAACTGTAATATGACTTTGCTAGAAAACAAAAAACAGACTGAATGTAACGTGAATTTGAAGCGAGATACCACATTTGAAACAATACTTGCATCCGTAAAAGTGCTTTTCCTGCAAAACATCGTGTTTTTGATAGAAGAATGCCAAATTTTTATAAAAATTCTGTATATGAATATTTTTCATTAGCTTATTATCAGAAAAAGGTTTTATCTGTCCTACATGCTTGAGCCACACTACCCCCTGGAGTTTGTTATGAAGAGAGAAATAATATATTGTAAACAAAGACATTTTACACCCTGAGGCTCTAAAGAGGTGCAGTTTGTTTAGTACAAAAGACAACTTATATTATTTTATAAAACCTGCAAATAAAGCCCATTGATTTATTTTTATTTTTACGGTTTTTTCGAAAATGAACCATGTAAATATTATTGTAAATTTGTGATTTATAGATAAAATTAGATCAAATGTGTTTAGATGAAAATAAAATAAAAAATAGTAATGCAACAAAATATTCAACAATCTGTACAGAACGATTGATATAGAAATATAAGAAAAAATTAGGCTAGACAATTCTGTTATGTTTTCCTCTAGGACTTTATAATTGCAAGCAGGTGTTCCAAAGAACTATTACAGTAGAGCATCGATTATCCGACTCAATTGGGGACTGGGGTTGGTCGGATAACTGAAAAGTATGAAAAAATCCATTATTAGTGTAGTATATTATATCCCATGTAATTAGTATATTAGTATATCGCTATTAACCTACTTTGCGTTGAATTTTCATCGATGTTAAACCTAACAATTTTTTTTAAAATAATAGTCGTCACTATTGTATCGTTAAAAATTATTTTTAAATTATTTTATTGCTCACAAAACAAACAACCACTCATAATTAGAAAATTAAGTCTCCTTTAAATACTGGCCTCCCTTCAATGGTCAAGTCAGTGTTGCCATCTAAAACACGCAAAAATTTAACAAAAATAATATTAAAGTAGCCAAGACATAGCCAAATATTGTAGCGCCACATCACTAGCGGACATTTGAATTTGCCGACTAGAACACGGTCTGTTAACTAAGGTTACGGTTAATCGGGGGTCGGATAATCGATGCTCTACTGTATTATAAAAGCTTTTATATGTATATTTTTACACAAATACAAAAACATTTCTTATATCACAATAATACTTACTCTATAATAGTTTCTAGCTTTATATGCTGACATGAAAAGCTTTACAAAACACTCTTGCAAAAAATTCAGAATAATTTATAATACACCATTTTACAAAATAAATTTCTAACAAACTTTAGTATAAAATTTCGTTTATCTTATTATGTTATATTTTAAAATTTACTTTCACCTTTCAAATAATAGTTTCTAGCTTTATATGCTGACATGAAAAGCTTTACAAAACACTCTTGCAAAAAATTCAGAATAATTTATAATACACCATTTTACAAAATAAATTTCTAACAAACTTTAGTATAAAACTTTATTTATCTTATTATGTATTATTTAGAAACTTATTATTTTTTATGTAACAAAATACTGGCAAAGAGACATTTGATACAGGCTTCAGTACAGATACACAGCTGAATGACCTTGAAAACAGCTGATTGTGGATTTTCGAGGGTTCTCAAACTACGCCTGAGGGGAAATAGGTTTTCTACACATCAGAACTAGTTACTGTAAATACTTGAATGTATTTTGTTATCTTCTAATAATTTTTATATTAGTTTCTTGTTATTACTTATATACTAAGTATAATTTCACTAATCTATCATTGTTTTTTTGTGTTTTACAGGAAAAAATGGCACAAAAAATTAAAAAAAAATTTAATACACCAATTTATGAAATATATTTCTAAAACATTTTAGCAAAAAACTTTATTTCCTTTATTACGTATTTGTTTACGACGAAAATGGACTGTATACAAGCACACACAATAATTGCACTATTAAAACAACTTTATTAGTTTCGACAAGCCAAAACACTCATACAATATTGCCCGGACTCCTCGAATCCATTCCACAGCCAAGATGGTGACCACGCCCAATGAACATCACCAAAAAACGTGCGAAAAAAGCGCCCTCTCACAATATCAAAAAACTTTCCAAAAAATAATAAATAATAATTTACACATTACCCCCAGCCTTGACACCTGCAAGGTATCAGTTACACCTGTAGCTGGAGCGAACCGACACGCAATAAATCTCTTCAGCGCAGCTAAAAATGTTGGTGTAGATAGGTCACTAACCAATTCAAGGTGTACAGCCTTTGTAGAAAAACATACAAATATAGCAACATAGCACTTTGAAGATTGAACACCTCTTCCACCTCGTAACTTAAACAAATAAGGACCAGCATAATCTAATCCAGTAATAGTGAAGGGCCGACTGGTTGAACTGTAGGCACTGGTAAATCACCCATTAACTGAGAGGCAGTTCTTCCCCTGGTTCTTACACAGGTGGCACGCTTATATATAATATTACGAACTACACTTCTTCCGGACAATATCCAAAACTGCATTCTAAGAATACTCAAAAGCAACTCTTGGCTAGCATGTAAGTAAACTATGTGATAGTACGTTATAATAAGATTCGTTACATGACTCTTAGAGGGAAGCAAGACTGGATATCGTCGTGTTTCAGGAATATTGGCATTCTTTATCCAACCTCCCACGTGGATAACACCTACAGCATCCAAGAAGGGAGTCAACTGAATTATTCCACTGTGAACGCTTAGCTCCTTGCCTAATCTTAAACAAGACATCTCCTCACTAAAATATGATTGTTGCACAGAATTAATTATTGACATAATGGCTATTAAGAATTAATAGCCATTATGTCAATAATTAATTCATTATGTTAATAATTAATTAAAATAATAATTAATACACAGAATTAATTATTGACATAATGGCTAATAAATAATTTTTATTATTTATTTAATGACATAATGGCTGTCTTTAGTTCACTAGTAGTTAGAAAACCATTTAAACGTTTTTCTGGAGGGTTACGGCAATTATGCAGAAACCACAAACATAATGATACGACGCGATATAATCTGGACCATGAAGAAAACCTTTTAAATATTCCATCTTCAACTTCACAGATAGCCGCCCTCAAGGTATATCTTCTCATCATCAACAGATTTTTCATTTTCAGACCAAATTTCAGGATTAATCTGTCTTAACCAATCTGGTTCTTGGAACCAAATCTCACAGTTAACTAATTCAGAAGGAAGAAATCCTCTTGTTGCACAGTCTGCAGGATTATGACTTCCACCAACGTGTTTCCATTTCACAGTAGGAATTGCGTTCTGAATTTTTTCGACTCTATTGGCAACAAACGGTACCCAACGATAAGACTCAGACGAAATCCATGCTAATACAGTGGTGGAATCTGACCATGCAAATATGTCACGTATGGGAACATCAAGATATTTCAATATGGTTTGCAATAAATTAGCCAATAGGACAGCAGCACAAAGTTCCAACCTGGGAAGAGATTGTACCTTGAGAGGAGCAACCTTGGTTTTGGATGTCAGTAAAGTGACCTTTACGTCAGAATTATTTGACATAGCTCTTGCATAGACTACAGCACAGTAAGCCTTCTCTGAGGCATCGCAGAATGCATGGATATCAAGGACGTCTAACTTTGGAAGTGAAACAAACCTCGGAATCTTTAAGTTCCCAAGAAGGGTTAACTCATTTCGAAATAACTTCCACTTATGCTCCACTTCAGCAGAGATGGGCTCATCCCATGAAAATTGACACTTCTACAACTCTTGAATCAGAATCTTTGCATATACAACACATGGAGCAAGCCAGCCCAAGGGATCAAAAATTTTTGCTAAATCCGAAAGGATTTCTCTTTTGGTATAGCCTGCTTGCTCATCTGAATATGGAATAAAAAACCTGAAACAATCCTCCTGAGGAATCCAATTGATTCCTAAGATCTTGATTCCATTATCCTCTTGAAGCTTTACTGACTCAGAAGAGTCTCTTAATTCCTTAGGTATCTTCTCTAGTACCGAAGGGTCATTTGAAGTCCACTTGCGTAACACAAATCCTCCTTTAGTCATCAGGGTTGTTAATTGGTCGACTAGCAACTGACACTCCTCGGTGCTTTGTGCACCTGATAACAAGTCATCTACATAAAAATCTCTTATAATAGCCTTAGAGGCAATGGGAAAATTGTCTCCCTCGTCATCTGCAAGTTGATGAAGCATCCTTGTAGCCAGAAAGGGTGCGGGTGTTGTGCCATAGGTAACTGTAACAAGTCTATATTCATGAATTGGATCACTAGCATCATTTCTCCAAAACATTCTCTGAACATCTCTATCCTTTTCATTAATCAATATTTGTCTAAACATTTTCATTATATCAGCAGTAATGATGATGGGAAAAGTTCTAAACTTCATCAAGATTGGGAATAACTCTTGTTGAATCCTAGGGCCAACCATTAAAATGTCATTCAATGACACGCCTGAAGAAGATTTCGTCGATGCATTTAAAGACCACACGTAACTTCGTAGTCATGCTAGATTCCTTCATAACTGGATGATGCGGAATATAATAGGAAATACCGCTTGATCCTGACTGATCAACTAATTCCATATGGCCTAGCTCTATGTATTCTCGCATGAACTCCTTATACAACTCATATGTTTCTGGTGTTCGACTGAGCTTATACTCTAAAGCCTTAAATTGTTGTAATACCAACTCCTTAGTATAGCCCAAACACGAGGGGTTCTGTTTAAAGGGAAGTCTCACAACATAACGTCCACTCTTATCCCGGTAATGAGTATCTTGAAAATGATGTTCACATTCTTGGTCCAACTCAGACATTCTCCTTACCTCTGGGACAGAGTCCAATGCCCAAAATTTCTCAACTAACTCCCTAATGGTCAATTGAATATTATTCACAGAGAATATAGGTTGATTGATGGTATGGAGAAAGGCAGTTCCCGCAATAATCCAGCCGAGTTTGGTGCAAACAGCAAACGGCAGTGTCTCCTTTCTCCGTATTATATCTCCCTTTAGCATTGTAAAGAAAACATTAACACCCAGTAGAATGTCAACTGGTCTTATTTAAAAAAAGAATGGGTCAGCCAGAACTAGGTCATTAAAATTGTTCAGAAGATGTGGAGGGAGTACATTAGGAACATCCGACGTTATTTTTTTAATCACGAATGCTTTTGTACTAAATTTCAAGTCTGAACTAAAATGGGGGGTAAAGGTCAACTCTATTTCACCAGAAGTCACAGCATGGAAAGATCCCAAGCAAGAAATCTGAACATTAGTACTGCTTTTCGCCAAACACAGTTTATTGATACAGTCTTCTGTTATAAAGGATGCCTGAGAACTGCTATCTAGTAAAGCTCGACAAGTTACGAAATTTCCAGATGTGTCGCTTACCTTGACTAGAGCACTACAAAGTAAAACCTGTTTAGTTCTTTTAAGACCTACTCTGATAGCACGCGAAGAATCAAAAAGTTTAGCACAAGTAGTGGTAGTTGGACTCGATAAATCATATGGCGTCGATTGGAAGGGAGGAGCATCAGTCAAGGGTGGACTAAATATCTTCCCAGAATTCAGAGGTGAGGACACTTCAGAATCTCTACTGATATGTAACATGGTATGATGTAATTTGCCACATATTCTGCATCTGCTTAAATTCATGCAGTTTTTAGCTTGGTGTCGAGCAGTAAGGCAATTTTAAAGCATAGTCTATTCTTTTTAACCATATCTATCCTCTTCTGAGCGCTCAACTGTGTGAACCTTGAACATTTAGATAATGAGTGCTCATTCTTACAAAGAAAGCAAGTATTACTACCAGATACCAATGATGTCACTTGGATACGAAACACTTCTCTGTTCCTTAGGTGGCAACTTAATAGCTTGAAGGGTTCTCGCGTGAGCCATTTACAGCCTGGCACACGTATTTGTAAAATCTAAGTAACTCGTACAACATGGAATTCATATAAAACAGAATAATCAACAGTGTTATAGGGGGGTACACTGTACCCAAAATATTCATTTATTAATAAATAGCAACCTCAAAGATTTTGTTTTGTTAGTAAAAACATACCACTACAATTCCCTAAATTTTTTCGAATCTAGGGAAAAATCCCCAGCTCTCCCCACTCAATCGTCTTGCAAATGAGACATAATAATATATATTCTAAGGCTGTATGTTGTAACAATTAGAACTGTAATTAGTCATAATAATTTCCGGTAACTATTAAATAATAAGCTTAAGCAAGATCTCTAGCGTGCCCAGCTCATCCTTCTTTAAGGTATGTTCCCACCAACTCCTAGTATTTTTATCAAATTTTTCCGTAATTAAATAAACTATTAGCATTTCAGAAAACCCGGTAATATCCTGGTCAAGCACACTCAACGATCGGACGCATTCATTTGTAATATCCACAGCTTGTAATATAGACTGAGATGAATCAGTGATACTCGGAATGGTTATTAATTTCTTGATCAAAGCATTTACCAGCTCGCATTTATTAGAAAACTGCTCGCATAAGAGTTCCATTGCAGTTTCATAGTTAGAATCCAATATTGGAAGTGACTGTATAATTTTCAAAGCATAACCTCTACAAGATGATTTTAAATATTGTAATTTCTGACAATTTGACAGATTAGAATTATTGTCCACACTAGCCTTAAATAGATCCTGGAACGGTAACCAGTCCTCAACATTTCCACTAAAGGTCGGAAGGGACAATTTCGGAAGTCTTACATCTGGTACCTGTGATTTTAAACTATCGGCATCACTTGTGGAATTAACTCTTTGTTTAGAGTTTTTCCGTTCTACCGTTAACCAAAGTTCATCAATAGTCTCCTCAATAGATTGCTGTTCCTCTATATACATTTCGATTTCCTTATTATTACATTGCGAAAAGATCTCGTGAAATACATCATTTAATTCAACTCTGTTTCTTAATTTTAGTTTGGAAGAGTTCTATTTAGGTATCGTCTGCGACCTCAACACCAGCACTTATCCTTTCCCTAAGCTTGGTAGTGTTGGACTTAAGGACTTTCTTTTTGGTCAACGCACACTTAAGACCCTCCATAACAGCAAGTAATAATAAAAAGCCAACTCGCTCAAGCGTATTAAATCCTATTTCTGCGGAATTAATCCAGAAAAGGTGAGCACCAATGCACGTAGGAGAAAGTTTCCAAAGTTTCCAATCCAGCAGAATATGCTACACGTCCATTACACCATCCGTTGCACCTTCCGATACACCATCCGCCTCGACAGACCAAATGTTTACGATAGAAATGGACTGTATACAAGCACACACAATAATTGCACTATTAAAACAACTTTATTAGTTTCGACAAGCCAAAACACTCATACAATACTCTCCGGACTCCTCTCGAATTCATTCCACAGCCAAGATGGCGATCACGCCCAACGAACATCACCAAAAAACGCGCGAAAAATGCACCCTCTCACAACATCAAAAAATATTTCTAAAAAATAATAAATAATAATTTACACAGTATTATTCAGAAACGAATTATCTTTCAAATGACATAAAAATTTAAACGGATCACGTGAGATGCACTGCTGTTCGATGTACAGAGCTAAATGTCCTTGAGAACAGCTGTTTGTGGAAGCTGGCGGGTTATTTCCAAGTAAGTTTCAGGGGAAGATAGGTTTCTACCCAGATGTTCATCAGTTACCATATGCACACAAATATATCACGAGAATATCAGTGATTTGTAATGTTTCTATGGGAGGGGACCAGAAAAATAGTCAAAAATAAAAGCTTCTAGTGGATATATAATTTTAAAATTTGCTGAGGTCATAGAAAACATCCAATAGAATACGAAATAAGCTTTCTCCCACATATATCAGGCATAAGACGTTTACAAACCGTTCTTTAATACTTACCCGAGATATCTCGGGTTAGGGACCTCGCAGTTGCACGCACAGCCCGAGTTAACTCAGGCTTGGGGCTTAAGGGGTTTAATACTGTTTTTTTCATAATCTCAGAGATAATAAGGCTTACTCATTTTTCTTTTTTAATTTTTGTATGATAAAGAACTCAAACACTAGTTAGTACAAAACACTTTATTCCAAAACAAAACATAACAATATGTTTTATAATATTAGTGCTTAACACTCTATAATTATTTTGCATAAATCTGTAAGAAAATATCTTTCTTTGCAAATTATGAATAAAAAACTGAATAAAAGAAAATGACTTTATTTTAATTTGTTGCATCATTCATTTTGTATTATTTACATAAACGTTATGGGTATTAATATTGTTATAAGTTAAATTCAAATAAAATTCAAAGTAATGTGTATTTTCTTCTAAAAGTGATTTCTGATGGAAATATCAAGATCATTGTATTTAAGAATTAATTCTGCATAGATAAGGAAAAATAATTTTGGTGAAGTCATTTAATAGCTTTTCTGTCAATTTATGAATAAAACTATAATCTGCTAAAACTTCAAGGGTTTTAAGGGTTTGGTCTTTGCTACTGAATATTACAAAATCACATGAATTTAAATTTAATATAGCCAAACCTAATTGTACCTGCCCATAATACTTGTGGTTTTTTTAAAGCTGTAATTTTGCCATGCTCATCATGTACTGTATACTAAATAGATTGCACCATTTCTTCTGAAGATTTTTCTGTGCCAATTTTGCAGCACTTCTAGCAGCTTGATAGGCTCTTCATCATTGAATACAAGCCCATCAGGAGAAAATGCAAAACATGGTAGTAATTGTGAAATTATCAAACCGAACTGTTTGACATCACAACCGTAAAGGGTTCCATACAATGTGAGTGCTGTTTTTTTCCACTTTTTATCATACTCTGTATTTTCATTTCCATTAAATTTGCTTCTAAATATATTTGTTAACTTCTTTTCCCAGTCTGCATTTTTCCTCCTTCCATAAGTATATAGTTCATAGCACACTGATTCTGTCACTCTAATACTTCTTTCTTCTACAAATCATTATTTTGTTCCATTGTCAAGTGGCAAATGTTTTCTATCTCTCTCTTGTTTTTGTAAATATTTTCTCTGTAGTATATTGAACCCTGAATAGGCATAAGATGATCACTTTTATTAGGCAAATATTTATTACAGTCCATACAGCGTTCAATTACTTTTAATATTGACCAATGTGGTGCAATATTACCAGCTGAACTTTGTACAACTTTGGCTACTAAGCATTTTCTTCCAATTGAATGCTTTGCTAAAGTAGAATCAGGCAATTCTTGAAAAAATCATTCTCTGATAGCATCTCTTTGGCTTTCATTTAATGAAAGAATTTCTGTTTCCTTTGTTTGGACATGACACGAATTTTCAACTTTACAAGCTCCATATCTCCCATCAGACCTGCTTGACATTTTGCTCCAATACTGCTCAAGATCAGTACAACTCAGATCTTCCAAAGTATTACCATACCTGCAAGAGAAAAGTATTTATTTATATCTTCTTCATGCCAATACAACTAACCTATTAGTTAAATATTTGAGTGTTTTACCTGTTTACATGAAGCAGTGTCCCTATTGAATGCTTACAGTATTTTGCTTCTCTTGCTATGCGAGTACACTGAATAGATGTCATCAAGTATTTATTGAGTTCTGAACTCTTTTGAACTCCATTTTATATTTAACGTGATTTCGTGAGGTTTCTTTGAAACAATACTAGATAAGCAGAGAGCGAAAATTTTTATTTTGAGTGGGCAACTATCCTCGTCCTGTCTTATATATTTTTTCTTTAATGCCATAGCAAATTATCTGTTTTAGCATTTCCTCTCCTTCTATAAGACATCTTTTTATATCACCCACATATTCTAAAATGTCACAAAGTGAAATCATCATGATATTAATCCTAGTTGATTTTGTAGTTGTTTGTCAGACAAGAATGCGGAAAAAATGTTTTTACTACAAAGAGAGAAGTTATTACAAACGAGAGTCACTTGTGTGTTGTTTATGTTGACAGGCATGCTATATTCTTTGTGGCAGCCATTTTAGTCGATTCATACGCCACCTATAGTTAGTGGCACAAGCGAATTGACAGACTGATAGAAACCTATCACACCAAAACGAGGGTAACACATCAAGGTCAGCGAGAACAATACATCTGCTAAGACTAATGGAAAGACATTTCCCAAACTTTGTTCCGCCGACCGAGAAAAAAAGCTGTGCTGTATGTTGTAAAAAACGTGACAGTACAGGGAGAAAAAAATAAAAGAAACACAGTTTTTCTGCACAGAATGCAACGTTTTAAAATATATTTATATCACACCCAGTTAAATTTTTAATTTTTATGTAATAGTTTTTTCTATAAATCTTTATGCAAACTTGTACAAATATATTATATTCCATTTATTTTTCATTTATTCATGTATAAAGATATATAAAAAATTATTGCATTTTATTCCATTTATGTTTTACTTTATTCATGTACAAGCAGATCCCGCCACGCATTGTTGTGGCTCAAAATGTATCTATTATAAAGTATAACACTTCCCCTGTGGGGGGAAAATTTTTTGAAAAATTTATTCTTAGTGTACATTCTCTTGATGTACCCTATTAAAACGCAATCAAATACGCAAAAACCCGCATCTAAAATAATATAATAGAAGCCAAGTTTTTCACGGTAAGCCTTAATTCTGTTTCTTTCCCCTGCGAGGGAATATCGAAAAATCCCTTCTTAGTGTACATTCTGTTGATGTACCCTATTAAAACGCAAAAAATCGCATCTAAAATAGTATAAATAGAAGCAGAATTCTTTACGGTTAGCCTTAATCCTAACCATCTCCCTTCAGTGGGGGGAATTTCGACATGTATATTATATAAAAACACGTGCGTATTCGAATGCAGCGTTGTGTCAAAATTTCAAAGGAATCGGTAGGAACAAACGAACATTACATTTTTATTTATATGGATAGATAGAAGATGATCTGCTTTAGTTCATTTCCACAGAAAAGCATAATGCCTCACAGAAAAGCAAACTTAGGGCGTCGTACTCATAGCGCCATCTGTTGGACATAAAAGCCTTAACCTAGATTATATATTTTAATTTATATGAATGTTTAATGGAATAATATACAGCCTATGTCCACCCTGAAGTTCCATTCTAAATATTGGTGAAAGAATTTTTGAAATCGGATGAGTAGTTTCGAAGATTACCTGCTGCAAACAAACTTACATACATACAAACATTACCTCTTTATAATATTGGTATAGATAAACATATACAAATATTTATTTTTTTACAATTATAAATATAAAATGTATTTAGTATGCAAATGTCGCAAGTCCAAGGTTCGGTGGTGAAATGGGACGAGGCAAAAATTATAAAACCTGTATCTGACCCTACTTTATCAATGACGGCGGAGAAGATTGAAATATATAGGAGTAGGCTACGTGAGGGATGTTTAAATGCGAGAGATGCTGAGAGCCTGTCGTCAGCGTGGAAGTACATGATTAAAAAGCTCACTAAAGATTCAGGCTAGAATTAGTATATTGAAAGATATATTATATTTTTTATTTTTTTATTTTATTTTGTGTTAAGTTTATATATTCTTCTGTTTCTCTTGTATATTTTTTAAAATTTTTGTTCGAAATTTTGATTCAAATATTTGTATTCTATACATAGAACGAATCTGTTACATTTTCGTTTTTTGCACCTGATGATGGCCTGTTAATCAGGCTGAAAACATTAGTTTTTTAATTATTTTCTCAGCAACAAATTAAGGTGTGTTATTTTCTGTGTAAAAAAATGCACTATTTTATAAAATATATATTTTAAAACATTTTATATAAAACTTTGTTTTTTCATCATGTATTATTTACATTCATTACGCTTATCATACAGAAAAAAAATTGCAACGGATCACGTGACACGCACAGCTGTGCTGTGTTTATAAATATCTGACCTTGAGATCAGCTGACTGTTGACGATCGCGGGTGGTTTCCATGTACGCCTCAGGGGAAGATGGGTTTCTAGTGACGTATGTAGTAGTTACCGTAAATACTCAAATATATCAATTATTTTTCAATCATATCTACGATTGCTATTAGTGGGAACCGAAAAAATGTTCAAAAACATAGACTACTATTGGATATAAATAAATAAATATTTTATGCCGTCATCAACAACATCCAATAGAATCTAAAAATGCTTCGCTCGAGTCAGACTCGAGCGTGGACATTTTAGAAAGTATTGATGACGTNTTTTTCTCAGCAACAAATTAAGGTGTGTTATTTTCTGTGTAAAAAAATGCACTATTTTATAAAAGATATATTTTAAAACATTTTATATAAAACTTTGTTTTTTCATTATGTATTATTTACATTCATTGTTTGTATCACACAGAAAAAAAAATTGCTGCAAGTCACATCACACGCACAGCTGTACTGTGTTTATAACTAGTTGACCTTGAGACCAGCTGATTGTTGACAGTTGTGGATTGTTTCCAATAACCCCTCGGGAAGATGGGTTTCTAGACACATGCGTAGTAGTTATTATAAATACTCAAATATGTCACACATTTTTCATTCATATCTACGATTGCTATGAGTGGAGACTGAAAAAAGTTCTAAAACAAACTTCTATCGGATATAAATTCATAAAATTTTATGTTGTCATCAACAACATCCAATAGAAGGTAAAAATATTTCAATTGAGTCAAACTCGAGCATGGGTCTGGCATCATGCATGTGTTGCTCGAGTCAGATTCAAGCATGGACAAATAGCTGTTAATATGGTGGTATTCAAAATCAAATTAATTAATTTAATTACACTGTAAAGTTATTCTACATAACATGCCGCAATTCACTCATATGAAAAAACTAATTACAGAGAAAGTATTCTACGAGCAATTAAAATTGTTACTTTACCTTATGGCTGCTCCTCAGGCAAATAAACATGCTTTTCCATGATATTTTACAAATAAAGAAGAAAATTCTGAACTTTCACTTGAAGGTTGTTAAAAAATTTTTTTGTTATAAATATGCTTCTTCTAGAAAACTAAAGTTTTTAAAAAATACCAATGCTTCACAAGTAACAAAATACTTTTTTGCTTTTTTATTCAATACAAAATTAATGGAAGTATTACAATAGATCTAGCTATACAGCTAGGTGTTAAATAACATCTGTATATTTATACTGGTTTAAGCAAAACATTGCATCAGGAGAGCTATGTTAAAATCAAGATATTTAAGGGTTTGCATTTTAATAAATTTAAAAATATTGGTAAGTAATAAAATGGTAGTATAATGTTTTTGTGTTTCTAAGGGTGTAAAATTTATCAACCCAATTAGGATTATTAACATTGTTTAAAAAATAATATGTTTTTGATGGCTATAAATGGACTTAGCCACTTTAAAAATTAATGAAATTACATTTCTAATAATTAAAAAGGCATAAGTCCATGGAAAAAATAAATTTTCCTTGAAATAAAAAGAATATATACTATTTTATGTTATAAAATTTAAAAATATTCAAGTTTTATTCATTATTAAAAAGTGTTACGTTAAAATTAATAATATTTTGCAGCTAATTATTCATTGTTGTGAAATTTTCGTATGCGGGAGAGATTTAAAATATTTATGGTGGGCAGGTGATATATAGTATAATAGATACAATAAATCGTATTTTAGCATTGCAATTGGCCTTGTTTTTTTGTACATTGGTGTCAACTCAATATTATTAAAGTTTCTTGGTCTCCTCCTACACAGTAGTAAATCCAGAATTTTGAATAGTGTATCATCATTCATTGATGTTTTATAGAACATTTTATATGATTCAGTTCTCAAAAATCACATGCAACATGTTTTATAATCAATGTACCCTTTCTTTGTTAGTATTTTTTAACCTTCTAAAAATCACGTTCTCTAGAGGCTTAGTTGAATTGAAATCCTCTTGTTTCATTTTATTTAGAATGAACTTATTTTTTTGACACTTTTCATAATATTCCTTAGGGATAAACAATAAATTGTTTTTTCTTAATTCCATTTATACAACTCTGAAGTCTCTATCATTACGTAGAAATGAATGCCTTGATAATAGGAACTTATGGTCACTGACATCTACATTATGTTCAGCAGATTGGACAATTTTTAACCATGTCAAAGCTGTTTTAGAGAGAGAGATAAAAAGTGTTTTAATTAATTCTGAAAGAGGAATGTCGTCATCCTCATTATTGTCATCATTTATAAATGTAATAGCTATTTGATTATTACACAATTTTGCTTGGCAAAAACATTTTGCTATTATTAGCAAACTAACCTTACACCAAGATTTTTCCAAAAAATCAACTGCATCTAATAAAGAAATTGCCATTTCATTGTTATCTTCCATATTTTTAATAATTTTTTGTAAAATAATTTTTCTGAAATGAGATTTAAAGCTTCTTATAATTCTTTGATCCATTAGCTGAAGTACACTAGTACAATTCAGAGGAAGGAATACAAGTTTAATGCTCTTTAAATTTTCTAAAATTGGATGTGCTGGGCAATTATCTACAAGGAGTAAAACTTTTTTTGTTTACCAATAACTTTTCTATCCCATTTACAAATTTCTTCTTTAAAATCTCAGATGTCATCCATGATTTTTTGTTTGCTTTGTGATTTACTGGTAGTGTTTTCCTGTTTTTAAAACATCTTGGATTCTCTGATTTTCTATTACAAGAAGTTTTCTTATGTCTGTACCAGTCATATTACCACAAACAAAAGCTGTTATGCTATCTTTGCAAGTTTTCCACCAACACATTTTTCATTTTTAAATTTAAATGTTTTATCTGGTAAAAGTTTGTAAAATATCCTGCATATTTCATCTGCATATTTTCTCTTTAATTTTGGCCACACATCTCTTAATCAGTTTTCAATGTCAAGTAAATTTACACTTTTCCTTCTCCACACACTTTCCTGAAACTTATGCCATGACTTTGTTTAAAACAGTCTAGCCATTTATTAGAACATTTAAAGTTAGTATCGCCTAGAAGTAGTCCAAATTCTTCTACTTTTTCCATTAGTATTGGTTCATTTAGTGGTAAGTTGGAACTTTTGCATTGATAAAACCACTTAATTAGATCAGCATCAATATTGGCTTTTTCACATAACTTAATTTTTTTCACTCGTCCCTTGCCATCTTGAACACTTTTCAAAATTTTCTCTCTATTTTTTATTATTGTGCACACTGTAGAATTTGGTAAACCAAAGTCTTTGCATACATCTGCCATTTTTCTTTCACTTTCAATTGCTTTAATTATTTCTACTTTGCAGTCTAATGTTAACGCCTTCCTAAGCTAGCCATTTCACCTAATTTGTTGCTAAACTACTGTACAACATGAGAGTAAAGTTAAAATTTATAACAGCTTTACAATTGATGACCATTCGGTATGCCAATAACAAATTAGAACACAGTCAGAGAGATGGATCCAACTTGAATTTCCCGTTTTCACATCGACCTTATACAGTTGTCGACAGCCGTTGTCCAACCAATCAGTAGCTATGCTAGTTCTTTCTCTTTTCTTCTCTCTTTGCTTCTCTCATCTATCAGAGATGAGCAGATAGTTGTCTTTCGACCAGTCTATCGACTTTTGCCTCAATTTCGTTATATCCAATATGAATGACTGGATGCTACTCGCACTGTACAATCATATTAGAGAACGTTCTCTATTTCGGGAAAGAATATCTCGAGAGAGAAAATGCTTCTGATTTTTTTTCAGTGCATACTCGAAAACATCACTGATTCCATTTTTTTTTTTAATTATCCTACATCAGTTACTGAACTATTGAATATGATGTTAATCTTACTTAGGTAGTTAAGGAGAAATTAGATGGTAATATTTCGAAAAATATGTAAGTATGCATACTTTTTTAACTTAGGTTATTAAAATTTTTGTTTGTTAAGAGACAAATTGACATTACAATCTAAAAACATTATAAAACAACAAAAAAAACATAACTTTGTCAAAATTACATGCTTTATTTCAACTTGTGCTTTTCTTGCCATGTGATCTATGATTACGTACTCTGCATTTTCGAAAAGTTTACAATTTCATTGGTTAAAATTCTATACTGTGTTGTGCGCAGATAACCCAAACATATATAATCAACTGAATAGAATCGTGACGAACGACCAGAATTGCCACTGTGTATGAGAGACAAATTTCATCTCTCGCTTTGACTTTATTCGTTAGTAAAAGAAGAGACAAGAGATAAGTGACCAGAATATGGCCCCAGGTCTGCCACATGATGATGTTTTGCCAAACGTCTCTTCCTTGAGACAGATGCACCACCAATTCAAATTTAGCCAACTGTGGTTTTCTATGATCTTTCCTTGGCAGCATCCATTACCAGTTCAAATTGGCCAATCATGTCATTACACAATATCACCATGACAACGAGTAACTATACGAACTAACCCTGATTGTCACGTTGAACCTCATCCTACCAAAGTCAGGTGGTGACAGTTGTTCTAGGAAGTGGACTCTGACCCTAGAAACTGAACACATAGTACACATGTACTGTATTTTCTTTGTTAAATAAAATTTGTAATATAATTTTGTAAATCTGGGAGTGCTTTAAATATGATGTTAAAACAGTGATTTATGTCGTTACAAGTGGGTTTTTCAACATTATCTAGAATAGTAGGAATGTTCCATTGTAACGAATGTAACATACATAATCAATATTTTTCAATAATCTCATTTAATGTGAAAAAGTTACTGCTCTTAAAAATAAGAGACTATTGTAGCATTGTTTTGTGAACTAGGACAAATAATATAACTGAGTTATATTTGCTATCTTAATAAACTTTGGTAAAAATTGATTATAAAATTTTGTAACAGATGTAACATGAAAAGGACACTACATTTTTGGTAACTAACGAAATGCCAAACTTCTCTGAAACTTTACATTTTTTTATTG
This sequence comes from Centruroides sculpturatus, assembly GCF_000671375.1. Lineage (NCBI taxonomy): Eukaryota > Metazoa > Arthropoda > Arachnida > Scorpiones > Buthidae > Centruroides > Centruroides sculpturatus. Next base: position 82,115 of record NW_019385869.1, on the reverse strand, counting down.
CACAATTCGTATGATACATATATCACAGTATCAGAAAAAAGTAAAACCATTGGAACTTTTATAAAATTATTTATTTATTGATGGTCATGTGATAATTACATGTAATGGATATAACCTACAACTCCAATGTACTATACAAATTCAGTTAAAAACAGTAACCCCTCTAGAGTTAACAGGAACAGGAAGATCAACTTTTAAAATACATTTTCTGATTCATATCATATCTCATATTTTCTAGCTGGCCATTTCAATCTCCCCTAGTAGGCAGCATAGCATTGACCAGCATATCTCCATTTGCAGCTATTTCACTTACAGTCCCATTAGTCCCATAAAATTCAACATTTTCATACAAAACTGCTACATAGTCTCCAACACAGATGTCTATAACTGTTGTTTCTTTATCTTGATTTTTACCAACAGTAGAGCTTGGATGTGCAAACACATTTTTCATTGGCCACACAAATTCCCTGGGGTAAATTTCACAGCACTGAAAATCAGATGTGCTTCCTAATTGAAAATAGTGCAAACCTTTTAGTCCAGGAATTGCTGGAACATTTTAACTTGTCCACTCATGTCCACTCTCATCTCTGCAGGCTTGAATCTTTGTTTTTGAGAGAAATAGTACTTTAACTTTGTCAGATACATTTTTAGCTACTTCAAAGAACGCCTCTGCACTGTTGATGACATTTTTCTCCTGAAGAATACTTCTCCATACAGCTCTCTTAATTGTGCCATCAACACCATCAACTGGACCCTTTCCATGAGCTGTCCCAAAAAAGTCATAGTGATGGAACTCAAACTGGGATAAATAGTGTTTGGCTCACAGACAAGAGAAACAATATACCTGTTCTTAAACTGGCTGGGAGCTCCATCTGAGCATATCTGGAGGGTGGAATTATGTGTATTGTTCTTCAAATGTTTATCTAAAATAACAACAAAACACTGAAAACTTGTCATGTTGCAAGTCATCACTCACTACAATGTCATTTGTGCTAGAACCATTCTGCATTATAACACAAGTATATAGTGTAATCCCTTCAGATACTCAGTGAGCAGCCATTATTTCATTCTGCTGTCGAATCGCAAAGTTCTCCGAATAGTCTATCTGCATCACTGCTTCTGTGCTCAGATTATTTTTTAGGAACTTCATTGCTCTTAGCTGAGTCTTTGCAATAAAGCAGTGATGCCTCATCATTGTCAGCTGTTCAGTAAGAACTTTGACTGCATATTTTGCAGTAGATTTTATGGCTTCTTGTTCACTGAATCCCACTGATAGTATATAATTTCATCATCAGATGAAATATTTCCCACCAACTGGTCAACAAAGGCAGACACCTTATCACATTTTGTGCATTTGTTCAGGCAACAACTTGATATTCACATGCAAACATAGTTTCTCACAATCTCGTCAAATGTAGGTAAGCTGAAACTAGCATTTTTAAATCCATCTAAAAGTAACCGGAAGTTCTTGTGATACTTGCAACAGCAAACATTGTGGTCTTTGTCTGATGATAATTTCACATGTGCAGGTATTCACTTTGCAAATAATGATTTTCCTACTTTAACCCCAGGATGCTCTTGCTTGAAAAGTCTGTGTGCCTTCATCACAGTCATATTCACCGTTTCTTTTTGTTTCCTTGGCACCACCCTTATGAACTGTTATATAATCCTTCATTCCTGGATATTGTTGTGATATAATGTCACTCTCATAACATGCTACAACTAAACGTTTGGTCTCATTATCACTGTCCTCACGTGTGTCTGGCTGTTTTTTACTTTCAATTCCATATTGAACTGCTAGTTTTTTCACAATTAACCTCTGCTTTCTTGGTGATACTGGTAAAGCTCTCTACTCACTGGACTGCTTTCCCATATGACTGCGGGGTGATGAAAGACTTTGAAGGGCTCTCATTTAAAGACAAGTCCAGATTAGGATCAAGTTCTTTCTTGCATTTTCCCATAGCTCTCGTCCTCTCTCTTGATTTTGCTGCCTCTGAGCATTTCTTACTCGCTGTCCAGGATTGTCTATGAGCTTTCTGGTCTTTGCATTTTTTCTTTTTGTTACAACTATCTTTTCTGCACTCATCTTGGCCCTATACTTTCTCATCCTCTCTGCAGCTGTCATTGCTAGGTTTTTGCCAGGTGGTTCTGGTAAATCTTCAATCTGAATAAAAGAGAAAATTGATGAAACATAATATAACTGATGTAACAACTTCACCTGTTACATCCGTTATAATGCACTTCTTACACCAGTTACATGCATAATTTTTCTTAAACATAACCTCATGCAAAGATGATTGAAGTAATGATTAAATGTGATGAAAATCATTAGAAGAATGTGTAATTACAAAGGTTTCAGTAACTTAATGACCAAGATATAGAGAAGTTTGTAATAAAATGTAATGGATGTAACAGATCAATAGCTGATCCATTTCATTTCCATTATATCCACAAGGAATCTAAATTATTATATTTTCTACATGGATTTATAATCTAAAGATACTTACTTTTTACTATTATCAACAAGTCATCCAGGCTCTCAATGTAACAGAAGAAAATAGTTTCCTTTATATGCTCAAATGTTCAGTCACCATGTGCTGCAAAACAACTTCTGGAAAAATCCANGGGATCGACTGTATGATGATTTATTTATTGTATAGTTTTATTTACTTCATGGTGCATATTTAAATTATTGTATATATTTTTTGTTGTTTATTTATTTATTTTTTGTTGTTGTTTATTTATTTATTTATTATATTTTAGATTTTATATATATACTACCATTGGCTTTTTAATGGTTAAACTGTTCTGTATATATGTGTTTTCCTATTTATTTTATACACTCAATGATACCTTGTGTTGTGGCGCAGTATAGCCTGCATGGCTTTTGTGCCAATAAAAATCAACTAACCAACTAACCAACCCTAGGTGGAAGTCCTCTGTGAGAGGACAGTCAAGCACATAGTGTCTCGCATCACCGCGACGACACCCACAGGGGCAGCTACCATCTCCTTGTTCAAACTTGGACTTGAAGTGGGGTAACCTCCTGTGTCCGGTCAAGATTTGCATCAATCTGAAATCACAACTCACTGGAGTCCGGCCGACGTTGGGCACGAAGGCATGGGTCGACCTGCCCACCGTACATTGATTCCAGCGCTCCTGCCAATGTATCATCGATCTCCGTAACAATGTACCTTTAATGTAAGTAGTCGAGGGTTCTACCTTCCTCGTCACAAATGGGCCACTGGCTCCCGCCTTTGCCAGTTGATCAGCACGTTCGTTGCCCGGGATCCCGATGTGGCCCCGGACCCAACGCAGGGCAACGTGTCGCTTGTGCCTTGCCCTCAGCACCTTACTTTCGATTTCATGTACCAGCGGGTCGCGATGGTACCTGTCACTCAAAGCCTGAAGCGACGATTGGCTGTCGGAGTAAACTGTGACTGGCTCTGGACCCGGATGTAATAGGATTTACTGGGACGCCTTCGCCAGGGCCACCAGTTTTGCCTGGAACACAGACGCCTTCTCAGTCTGTCTGACTGACTGTACGCATGGACTCTGTCGTAGTAGACACAGAACACGGCATGTACTAAGCTACCGTCTTTAGAGCCGTCAGTATATATTTCGATACCGACATTCGCCGGTTCACCAGCATCCCAATCCAGTCCAATCCTATAGGCTGGATGGACTCCTAAAACATCTGTTTGACGTCTCAGTCTGATCGGGTACATCTGATTACAATGCTTAGCCTCGACGCCCTCCACCGTCGTCCAGTAGAAGGCTGCCTCTTGGCTGACTACCAGAGGAAGCGGAAGAAGCCCGGCCAAGACCAGGTCCGTCTCCGTTGACACAGTTCTGTAAGCCCTTGTAATTCGCAGGGCTGCGGGTCGCTGTATCGTGAGAAGTGTTCTGCTCTGCTTGACATTGGCAGAGTCCTTCCACCAGATACCACAGGCATAGCAGATAACGCGCTCAACACTCATCTTATAGATGGTGCAAAGCGCCTTCCCACTAAGCCCGTAGTTCTCCCTAGCCAATCTCGATAGTGCCGCTATCGCGAGGTTTGTTCTGTCTCGAACATTCCTCAGGTGGGGCGTCCAACATAGCGTCTGGTCGATGATTACACCGAGGTACTTTAACTCATTCACCCTTCAGATGGGGTTTCCCCTAATTTGGTATATTGGCCGGCGTGCCAAAACTCCGGTTCGGGCCACCGTCAGGGCCTCTGATTTTTCAGGGCTGAAGAAGAGCTTATGCAACTCCCCCAGCGAACGAGTTGTTCTATTGCTTCGTTGCCGCGACACTCCATGTTGCTGCGGCTGTAGCCTGCAACTACTAGCAACAGATTGTCTGCATAAGCTTGCAGCTGGACATAATCTGGGAGGATGAGTCGCAGCACCGTGTCTGCTAGAACGTTCCAAAGCAGGGGTCCGATGCAGGACCCCTGTGGACAGCCCCTTTCCAGTATCCTCTCATACCTCTTGCTTGGAGTCTGGTAAACCACCGTGCGTCCACTCAGGAAACTCCTGGAAAGTGTTACAAGGGTGGTCGGCAGGTTCACTTTCCGCAACTCACCCAGTATGGATGGCCACCAGACATTGTCGAACGCCCCCGCGACATCCATCGAAACGAGCGATGTGTGGAGGCCCTGCTGGCGGTTCTGGCGAACTAGATTAACCACCCGATGTAGTGCTCTGCAGGTCGACATGTCCGGCCGGAACCCATATTGCTGTGGGTGTAGTAGCCCTTTCCGCTTAAAATGGTAGAGTATTCTGTCACTGAGGATTCTATCGAGAACCTTCCCCAGGACTGGCAAAAGGCTGATCGGTCTGTAGGACCTAGGTTCGTTCTTCGGGCGCCTATTTTTGTGAATGAACACAAGACGCGCCTGCTTTCACTGCACTGGGAAGTGACCCATGAGTAGACACTTCTGATACAGAGTACGGAGCAAGTTAGGACGTTCCTGATGCAGAACTTGTACCATTTCGGCCGTGATCCCATCAACGCCAGGTGCCTTCCCCTTCCGTAGGTTACCGATGATGTGGGTTACCTCAGAGTCGGTCACCGGCACGGGTATCTCAGCCTCAAGAATGGGCAACTCTGCGTCACTTCGAAGCTGCCGTTGTTCTTCGGTATCATCTGATTGTTCATCACATGGAAAATGCGAGCGGAGCAATACCTCTATCTACTCCTCCAGTGTGGAGGTTAGGGTTCCATCCGGCTTTTTGATGGATCCCAAGACCGTGCTACATTTTAGCTTACCAGAAACTAGTTTATAAGGAAGGCCGAACGGGTTTTCGTCACAAATATGTTGACAGAAACTGAGCCATGAGGTCTTTTTTGCATCGTTTATCTTATGCTTGTACTCGGCATTGGCCCTCTGGAACTCCAGTTTCCTGGTAGCCCGAAGGTTGTCGTCCCTGCATCGTTGAAAGCGTCACCGGAGCGCCCTCACATGCTTCCTCGGCTCCTGGCTCCACCAGGGAACTGACTGGTGGTTATTGGGCCTCCGTTGCACGAGTGTGCACTCTCCTGCTTCTCTGACCGCCTCGGTGAGTGTGGCCACAACATTCTCCATATCCCCGACACTCTCAACCTTAGAAACCTGTGGGACTATGTCGGCCGTCTTGTTAGCGAGGCATTTGGCAAATCGACTGCGGTTTCCGACAGTAAGTCTGTAGTAACTACTCTGCCATGCTGGCGAGTCGCACATTACCTGGTAGGCAATGAAGCGATGGTCAGTACAGCTTTCTGAGTTGATAGTCTCCCATTGCGAGATAAGCCTAAGCATAGCCCCACTTACGATGGTGAGGTCAATCCAGCTCTCGCCCGATGGAGAGGAGTAGGTAGCAATTCCGAACGGATCGTTCAGAATATGCATCCCCCAGCCCTCAGCTGCTTCCTTCATCGTGTTTCCGTCCAGATCGTCAACGGGGGAGCCCCAGAGCGAGTGCTTGGCGTTAAAGTCGCCTGCCATGACTACCTGCCTGTGGGTCGAGATGACCCTTTCGAGTTCAGTCAGAAGGACCCCCAGTTTCAGTGACGGCGGGCGATAACTGGAGACCACAGCCAAGGTGCCGCCAGGAAGCCGTAATTCAATGGCCACCACAAGAGGCGATACGTGGAAAGCGAATGCGTCGACGTTTCTCCGCGTAAGGATTACTGTGGCGCGACATTCGTCACCTTCTTGGGCGAAAACGCTCCATTGAAGTGATAGACATTGTACTAAAGATATTAGAGGGCTGACCGTTTTGGTACAGTCTTATGCCCTGTTGGAAGTGGAAAGAAGAGACAGCTTGAGATGGGAAGTGTGAAGGAAAGTATGATAGGATAGGTTGAATAGAAGGCATGAGATCAGAGGGCGTCTTGCACCGGCATTTATTGAAACGTAAAGTTACAAAAGGTAATACAAATAGATACATTACAACTAATAAAATACAAAATCGGGAATACATGAGTAAAATATAAAAATATATACAATGCAGATTCGTCTGATCGCTTTAACATAATGAAAATGATTACATTAGGTAATAAAGTTTTTACAAATAAAGGAATATATTTACATATATACAATGCGCAATAATATTGCGCGTGATACAATTGTTTTACATTGTTGGTTTACTCGGAATCTTCTTCGGTGTCGTCTTCTTCGGTAGTGGTTTGTTCATAGTTGTCGTTGAGCAATTGGATTTCGTCGGGGTCTTCGTCTTCCAAGTTGTTGGACTGAGTGTGCTCTTTAAGGGCACCCGTTTTAATTATAAAGTTTTTAAAAGTGTGCCAGAGTTCTTTGTTTTGGAAGATAATTGTTGGGTTTGGTGGCCAGCTATAGTTCTTCAATAGGTATTTGTGTTGAAGCTCAGTCCTGTCGTCGTCATAATTTGGACAAGTAAATGCGAAGTGCATAGCATCTGCAATAGAGTCCGTTGTGCAGGAGCACTTGTTATTGTTTATGATTCCGAACCTATGAAGATATGCTGGGAAATTGCCGTGGCCGAGTAAAACCTGGGAGACGTACTTGTTTGGCACAAAGTGCCTGGCGGCGTTCCTTATATCGATTGTAGGAATGAAGGAGAAACAGTTCCTGCCCGTATCGGCAGTCCTCCATTCTCTTTGCCAGGCGGAGTTAATGATGTTGATAAGTTCGCTTTTAAGCTTCTTTTGAGGAAGGGCGGTGTATGATGGTTGAATGGAGGAGTTAGCACCAAGTTTGGCCAACAAGTCCGCCCTCTCATTACCATCAACACCAGTGTGGGCTGGGACCCAAGCGAAGTTGAGAGTACGTAGTTCACTTAATGTTCTGGCTGTGTTCTGCACAGTATTGGTGAGTACGGTAGGGTGGCTGTTATTGCACAAGCTGTGCAGTGCCATTTTGCTATCAGTTAAGATAAAAATGTTGCCTTTATAGATGTCCAGGTTGTTTAAGATGTACTGAAGAGCTTTTAGGATCGCCCACATCTCCGCTTGGGAGATTGAGCAATGAGAAGCAAGCTTCTGGTAGGATTGATATGAAGTTCTGTTGTCACTGTTTTTTATTGTGAATCCAGCTCCGGTGCCGTTGATGTTCTTCGATCTGTCGGTGTAGATCCTCCATTTGGCTTTCAGTTTGCTGATGTCTTCAATGTCCCAATGAATGTTAAAGTTCGGTTTATCTGCTGGGTGGTGTGAGTACTCGTCCTTCTTTAGTTTTCTGTCAATTCCATAGTTTGCGTTGTTTTTGTCAATCGAGGTGTTGTTCACTATTAGTTCCAGATTGATTTCGTCATGTTCAGAGGGTTGTGGTTTATTTTGGGGACTTTTTGAGGTGAGGTACCAATACCAGATGTTTAGTTTAGCCTGGAGATGGATGGGTGGGATGTTAGCCATGACTTGTAAGGTGTTTGTGGGCGCTGTGTTACAGGCCTTATTGATCTTAATCAGGAATTTCCTCTGTACAGAGGTCAACTTGCGCCTCATGTGGACATTGTTTAGGGCCTCACTCCACACCTGAACTGCATATAGCAGGGCTGGCTCTACTGCCGCCTTGTAGATGAGTTTCGAGTTTATGTAGTTTATTCCCCAAGTCTTCGCCGTAATCCAGTTTGAGGTTAGCCTTTTTGTCCATTTGTTGGCAAATATTGCGGACATGAGTGTGCCAGTTTAACCTGTCGTCGAAGTGAACGCCCAGGTATTTAATGTCTTGTTGTATTTTTACTTTCTTTTCCCTTATAAAAATTCTGGGAGGCCTTTGAAGTCTGAGTCTTTTATTTTTCCTAGTGTACACCATGCCCACAGTTTTATCGTAATTGATGGGTAGTTTGTTATTTTGACTCCATTTGTAAATTTGCTTTAAGTAGTGGTTAGTGATCTCTTCCAATCTGTCTACGTTGTGATGAGATATCATAAGTAGGAGGTCATCGGCGAACGCTTGTAGAGTACAGTGTTGATTAGGAGGAATAGAGTTTAAAAGGTCGTCGAACACGAGGTTCCACAAGTCAGGGCCGCTTCTTGAGCCCTGTGGGCATCCTCTGTTGGTGTCCATGGTGATCCTGAAAGTATTGCTGACGTATGTGATTTTTCTGTCGTTCAGATAATCCTTAGTAAGATGATAANTTGATAATTTGATAATAAATTATATGTAATATTAAGATGTTCAGGTGCTAATGATAAATCATTATGTCTATCATGAATATTTTCAGGATATTTAAAATCTACTCCCAAAATATAACTGATTATATTTTTTCAGAGTTATTTGAGATATCTAATGCATTTATTTCATCTTCAGATAATCATCTAAAATTATTTGATGGTAAATAAGAATTCATTACAAATTCATAAGGATGATTTGCATCAGTAGGAAGGATATAATTATGAGGTTGACTTTCATAAGTTTCCAGAATTAAGGGATTATTGCATATTGGTTTGATTATAGAAAAAATTATAAATGTTCCAGAAAATTGATCAAATTCAAAACAGTTTGATTGATTCTCAGCAATTTTCATCATTCTCAGCAGTAGGTGTTATATAACAATTACTATTGTTGTTGAAATACTGAATATAAATGGTGTTTGCTTGCAAAATCTGCACGGGCAAGGTTATGGGTAACAGCTAGTTATATTATATTTCTGTCTGGGAGCTGGAAAGACTAACTTCAGGTAGTTGATAATAATCAACTTCTTCCAGAAGAAATATTGTGGTTTCTCACTAATTCCCTCGATGTGGGTTCTAGTCCATGGTGAGGGACCTCCTACATATGGTTCGGTAACTCTTCTTTACTATTTCTGAGATCTGAATGCCTACCTATGTGTATGCCGTGCATGGTGTCAAATATGCCAGAAAGGTGGATCCTGGTAGTCGAAGGACAACATGACATCCCCAACACATCGCTTTGGATAAATGGGAGGCTCAAATCAGGCTCCATTTGAGTCAGTTAGCTGGTTGCTGAGTCATTCATGACCTCAGCCTGGAGTCAACCGATTGATGCAGACTGTGCAGACATGTCCCTGCTTGACAGTTTTGTCATGTCAGACAAGATGTGCTCTTCTTGACTGCATTGTGAAGCTTTAGCTTCTAAAAAACCTGGTGTGATGGTTTATGGGAATCTTTCATGTGATGGTATCCTTTTGTTGGCCCCATGGTGGATGGGGTCACTAGGAGCTGAATAATTATTTATAAATATGGACTCCAAAAATACAAAATGTCTGCATACAGAGCAATCACCTACAAACAACAACATTTCTAATCAGACAGCCTACCTGATAGTACATGCTACTGGAGATAAACCACTGTCCAAAGGCTTTCCTTTTCTGATTAAAAGCTATTTGAATTAACTAGTAGGAATATGAAAAAAAAATACAGAAATTGAGGTCGGGACTTGCTTATAGAAACAGCTTTACCTCAACAATCAGCAAAGCTTTTGGCAATGGAGAGCCATGGAGATATGGGAATTTTGGTCACACCACATGAAAGTTTAAACTCATCACATGGTGTGATATCTGAGACAGATCTGATGTCAGAAGATGAATCAGGTATTCAGATTGCCTTTCAGATTAAGGCGTCACTGCTCTCTGATGCATCTCCATTTGTCAAGATGGCAAGTTGATACCAACCAAACATCTAATTCTCACATTTGACAAGCTGACATTGCCATCTGTTATCATAGCAAGATATCTGTGCTGTTCAGCTGTACATTACAAATCTGCTGCACTGCTTTGAATGCAAACGGTTTGTACATTCACAAGCATCCTGCCGAGGGATAAGTGTATGCACACAGTATGGAATTGAAAGTCACCAGAGTACTGAGTGTACCAATACTCTATGCTGTGTGAATTGCAAAGATGTCCATCCTACCTACTCCAGGAAATGCCCTGTATGGGAGAGAGAGAAACAAATCCAATGCATAAAAACAGTTAACAACTTATCTTACCCAGAGGCTTAGCGCATGGTCACTTCAAGTGCACCATTGAAACAAAAGACATTTGCAGCTGTTTTGAAATGCACAAAGATATGTGGAGTTCAAACAGATATTTGTTTCTCGAAAGGAATTTCTCACTTGCCATGCTAAATGTTTGCTAACTCAATCTAAAGAAACAAATGCAAAGGAGAGAATCAAGACAAAAACACCCCTATCTAAAGCAGGGGTAGTAACCATAAATATGGGTTCAACGAAAGCAAAGAAGAACCTGCTCAACAAACAAATATTAAAATCAGTCCTCTCTATATCTAAAAAAATCAGAAACTCAGTCTATGAGTGAGTTCTCAGACGTCTCTGATGAAGAGAATAATATGGAAAACCCCCTGTGAAATTAAAGAGGGATACCCTTGCAAAAAATGCCGCCTCAAACACATAATGGATTACAAAATAATCTAATGGAACTGTCGTGGTTTCTGCAACAACTTCTCTGACATTAAACACTTGACATCATCTATCTCATCTTTCTGCGTGGCACTCCAGAAAACACTTCTAAAACCTGGAGAAAGAATTTTTTAAAAGGATTCAATCTTTACCATAAGGATAATGATAGCTACAACAGCGCCAGTGCAGGTGTGGCTATACTGGTTTCAAATTGCATCCCATCCATATTGGTACAAATAACCACTAATTTGCAAGCTGTGACAGTCAGAATTTCTATTGGAGTAACTGTCACAGTTTGTTCTATATACTTGCAACCAGATGTCAGAGTCAATGAAGATGAATAGGATGCATTAGTTGAACAGCTGCCATTTCCATTCCTTTTACTTTGCGATTTCAATTGCCATAATCCAATGTGGGACAGTCACGATATCAACTGTCGAGGCAGAGCCATCGAAAGATTCATAGGAAATTGTCAAATTTATTTTATTTAATACTGGAGGAGTGACATACTTCCATGCCCCAACAAGAACATTCACTGCCATTGATTTATCACTAGCAAGTCCAAACCTGTTTTTAGCATTTACATGGGAGGTTGGATCTAATCCACTTTCCAGTGACCACTTCCCAATATTTTTAAAATATTGAGGCAGAGTAAGCTTTGAAACAGCTTGTCCAACACGCTGGAAATTTGAAACAGCAGATTGGCTTGCATTCTCCTCTATGGCTAACATCATTGTGATTTCGGTCAATACTGCTGATATCAATGATGCAGTTGAAGTTGTCACTTCCAGTAATATTCAGGCAGCTGAAAAAACAATGGGGAAAACATCAGCCAGATATCCAAAGCATTCGAAACCATGGTGGAATCAGAATTGCGAGGCAGCATTTAAAAAACAAAAGAAAGCATGGGGGATTTTCAGATTTCCCACTGCTAGTAATTTTATTGCTTTTCAAAAAGCAAAGACAAATGCCAGGAAAATAAGGAGGCAAAGCTATAGGGATTCTTGGATTAAGTATGTTTCTAGCATAACCTCTTTCAGACTGACTGCTAGGAGAGATGGGCCTCACTTGGAGGTATAGCCCATGAAAAAAAATGGAAAGAAGGAGAAAAGTTGGCGAAGTAATTAGGGCGAAGGCGAAATACAGGTAGATAGGAAAGGTAAGAGGGAACCAGCGCCCCCATGGAGCCTATGAGCATCTGCATTGCATTTATTTTAAATTCAAACCAGCATTTATACAAAATTTTTACAGAAGTTTACATGGCAGATGTTTTGCAAATAGCCAAAATCGATATGAATATTTTGACAATTAAAAGTACAAAAGAATAATATATTGTGCGGAAATAATAAGGAATTCACAATTGTGTACATTGTTTACAAAATAAAAAGTTTTCTCGACATTTCAAAAATGTAACCGGTTACTTTGCATTGCTATTTACAACTGATTATTTTTGGACAAATTTATATAATTATGTTTTACTGATAATGAATATTGGCATTAGATTACAAAATAAAATTTTTATATTATCAAGAGGTAGCAGTGTGTGAACTATGACCACCATGCCAATTTGTCCCGGCAATAGAAATGTTAATGCAATGCTGCTTATATGAAGCTTATAATGGAACAAAAAAAAATTTATTTTGATTAACAAAACTATTTATAGTATATTACAGTATATTTGACTTTCCGACATTAATAAATTAAATATGATGCTAATCTAAGATTTTTATATCTTGTAAGAATTTCTTCAATGCATTATGTATCTTCTTGTTCTCTGTGAAGATCAAGGCCAAAGTTCATTTTCTTCATTTTCAAAATTCATTTTCGAGGCCAAAGTTCATTTTCTGCAATAAGTTCCTTTCGCTGTCTTCTGTAGTTAGGACAGAAGAATATAATGTGTTCTGGGTCCTCTGTAGCATTTTGAGAGCAAGGGCAAAGCCCATTTGGTTTTATTTATGAATCTATGAAGGTAACTACGAAAATTACCGTGACCCGTATACAGTTGGGTCATATTGAACCTCATGTAACTACCTCGTAGTCTTGCCCCTGCCCCGCCAAATGGCATTACAGGGAGAAAGGGACGATAACTTAATCATCGGTTGGTCCGTAGCCCAGAAGTCACCAGGCGCCGTGACAAGAAAGCCGGCTCGGGGATATAGCTCGGGCTCTGGTTCGAGTCTAGGCAGTCCAAAGAGTGCCGACCTTCATCATTTTCATTGCTTTCCTCGCTTTCCTCGTCTTCATTGCTTCCCAGGTCCGGCTTCAAACAGACATGCAAGGTGTACAGTATGTCTGTACAGGAGAGTGCTCACAAATGTGCGAAGCACAAACGAACGGGCGATGGGGGCTTCTCACTAAGGAGGGTCCCTATTGATCCATTAGATCAGTAACAATAACCATCAATTCCTTTAGTCTCTTTTTGTTCCCTTCACTAGCTGCAAGCGTTCGAAGCACTTGTTCAGGGGGCTTATTCCAATTAACTTGGTCAGCCCAGCAATCTCTCGCTTGGGGAATAGTGCTGTAGGTCCGGATAAAATCCACTACAGAATGATTAAAAATCTGTCAAACAATTCCCTTTATAATCTGCTTTGTCTGTTTAACAGAATATGGACAGAACATACTTTTCCTTACTCTTGGAGGCTATCTATCATTATTCCCATTCCTAAGCCTGGTAAAGACCACAAGAATCCCTCAAATTACAGACCAATCTCTCTGACAAGTTGCCTGTGTAAACTCTTTGAGAGGATGGTAAACAGACGTTTGATGTATCTCTTAGAGAAAAATGAATACTTTTCACCACATCAGAGTGGTTTTCGTAGGAACAGAAGTACCACTGATAACTTGGTAAACCTTGAAACATGTATACGCGAAGCGTTTGTTAGACGACAGCACTTAGTGTCTGTGTTTTTTGATATAGAGAAGGCCTATGATCGCTGTTGGCGATATGGGATACTCTGTGATCTGGACCATTTCGGATTGTGGGGTAATTTGCCAATTTTTATAAAAAACTTCTTAGAGAATCGAAGATTCCAAGTCAGGATGGGCAACACTTTATCCAGGCCTTTCACGCAACAAGTAGGTGTTCCTCAAGGCTCTATTTTGAGTGTGACTCTGTTCCTAATTAAAATTAATAGCATAGCTAACTGTCTTCCCCCTAGTGTGAAACACTCTTTGTATGTAGATGACTTTCAGATCTCCTGCCAGTCTAGCAACATGAGTTTTTTCGAGAGACAACTACAAACCTCCCTAAATCGCATAGACCATTGGTCCAAGACTAATGGTTTTAGTTTTAACGTGGAGAAGACCTCGTGCATCCACTTTTGTCGAAGGCGTGGTTTGCATTTGGATCCGGAAATTTACCTAAATGGGGATAAAATCCCAATGGTGAATGAGACTAAGTTTTTGGGTGTTTCTTTTGACCAAAAACTGACATTTTTGCCACACTTGCGCAATTTGAAGAGTAGATGTTTAAAATCTCTGAACCTTTTAAAGGTACTTTGCTGCTCATCCTGGGGAGCAGACAAAGTTTAATGCTCAGGATTTATAGGGCTCTTGTCCGCTCTAAGTTGGACTAAGGTTGCATTGTTTATGGCTCTGCGCGAGAATCTACTCTTCGGATGCTGGATCCAATCCACCATCAAGCTTTGCGTTTGTGCACCGGTGCATTTCGAACTTCCCCTGTTCAAAGTTTGTATGTGGATGCTTATGAGCCTTCACTATTTCTCAGAAGAGAACAGTTGTCTCTTTTTTATTACATTAAAAAAAATCTCTGAAAAAACTTACAGCTGATTGTCCAGATACTCAGCTGAAAAGGCTGTTTGAAGCTCGCCGAAGTTGTGTCCCTACATTCAACATAAGAATGGAGAATGTAAGCAGCACGATTGACCTAGACACAAGCAACATCTCACAGGTTGAGGTTAATAGTATACCACCTTGGTCAACGTCACCGATCGATGTTGACTTAAGCTTAAAGCAGTTCCCTAAAGAAACCACGCCAGACTACGTTTATAGACAGCTCTTCGCAGAAATTCAGGATCGTAACAGGAATTTAATTCCTATATACACCGATGGATCTAAATCGGATAACTATGTTGGTTTAGCCTTTGTTTGCCAGGATGAAATTGTGGCAGAACAAATAGCAGCGAATTCTTCCATCTTTTCTGCGGAGTTGCAGGCTATTTATTTAGCTTTAAAGTATATAAATCGGAAAGGTCATAGTTGCTGCGTGATTTACACTGACTCAGTTAGTGCACTTCAGGCTTTGATCTCGTATGAACGTAGTTCTCACTCCATAGTTATTAAAATTCGAAAACTAATTTGTCATCTCACTACGAGAAATTTTTTTGTGAAGTTCTGTTGGGTCCCAGGCCACGTGGGTATAAGAGGTAATGAAGAAGCTGATACAGCTGCTAAGTCAGCAAGTCCTTCACAGCATACAATGCGTATTGAAGGAGGTGATTTGAAGCTAGTCGTTAAAAAACGACTAGCAGAGAGATGGCAAAACGTGTGGAATGCACAAATCCACAATAAACTTCACGAGATCAAACCTTTGGTAGAAAATTGGACACATAATAGGCAATATGATAGGAGATCTGAGGTTATCCTTACTCGTTTGAGAATTGGACACACTCGACTGACTCATCAATACCTTTTGAAGGGAGATGACGAACCAGTATGTCAGCACTGCAACTGTGCTGTAAGTGTTAAACACATATTTTGCAACTGTGTTGCTTTTGATCAGAGTCGTAGACAGCATTTCGGAAATGCAAGCCTTAGAGACATTTTGGGCCAGAGGCTAAACCTGGATAATATACTGGACTTTCTGAAAGTCATTAATATGTATAGAGAAATATGATGATTTATTTATTATATAGTTTTATTTACTTCATGGTGCATATTTAAATTAATGTATATATTTTTTGTTGTTGTTTATTTATTTATTTATTATATTTTAGATTTTATATATATACTACCATTGGCTTTTTAATGGTTAAACTGTTCTGTATATATGTGTTTTCCTATTTATTTTATACACTCAATGATACCTTGTGTTGTGGCGCAGTATAGCCTGCATGGCTTTTGTGCCAATAAAAATCAACTAACCAACTAACCAACCCTAGGTGGAAGTCCTCTGTGAGAGGACAGTCAAGCACATAGTGTCTCGCATCACCGCGACGACACCCACAGGGGCAGCTACCATCTCCTTGTTCAAACTTGGACTTGAAGTGGGGGAACCTCCCGTGTCCGGTCAAGATTTGCATCAATCTGAAATCACAACTCACTGGAGTCCGGCCGACGTTGGGCACGAAGGCATGGGTCGACCTACCCACCGTACATTGATTCCAGCGCTCCTGCCAATGTATCATCGATCTCCGTAACAATGTACCTTTAATGTAAGTAGTCGAGGGTTCTACCTTCCTCGTCACAAATGGGCCACTGGCTCCCGCCTTTGCCAGTTGATCAGCACGTTCGTTGCCCGGGATCCCGATGTGGCCCCGGACTCAACGCAGGGCAACGTGTCGCTTGTGCCTTACCCTCAGCACCTTACTTTCGATTTCATGTACCAGCGGGTCGCGATGGTACCTGTCACTCAAAGCCTGAAGCGACGATTGGCTGTCGGAGTAAACTGTGACTGGCTCTGGACCCGGATGTAATAGGATTTACTGGGACGCCTTCGCCAGGGCCACCAGTTTTGCCTGGAACACAGACGCCTTCTCAGTCTGTCTGACTGACTGTACGCATGGACTCTGTCGTAGTAGACACAGAACACGGCATGTACTAAGCTACCGTCTTTAGAGCCGTCAGTATATATTTCGATACCGACATTCGCCGGTTCACCAGCATCCCAATCCAGTCCAATCCTATAGGCTGGATGGACTCCTAAAACATCTGTTTGACGTCTCAGTCTGATCGGGTACATCTGATTACAATGCTTAGCCTCGACGCCCTCCACCGTCGTCCAGTAGAAGGCTGCCTCTTGGCTGACTACCAGAGGAAGCGGAAGAAGCCCGGCCAAGACCAGGTCCGTCTCCGTTGACACAGTTCTGTAAGCCCTTGTAATTCGCAGGGCTGCGGGTCGCTGTATCGTGAGAAGTGTTCTGCTCTGCTTGACATTGGCAGAGTCCTTCCACCAGATACCACAGGCATAGCAGATAACGCGCTCAACACTCATCTTATAGATGGTGCAAAGCGCCTTCCCACTAAGCCCGTAGTTCTCCCTAGCCAATCTCGATAGTGCCGCTATCGCGAGGTTTGTTCTGTCTCGAACATTCCTCAGGTGGGGCGTCCAACATAGCGTCTGGTCGATGATTACACCGAGGTACTTTAACTCATTCACCCTTCAGATGGGGTTTCCCCTAATTTGGTATATTGGCCGGCGTGCCAAAACTCCGGTTCGGGCCACCGTCAGGGCCTCTGATTTTTCAGGGCTGAAGAAGAGCTTATGCAACTCCCCCAGCGAACGAGTTGTTCTATTGCTTCGTTGCCGCGACACTCCATGTTGCTGCGGCTGTAGCCTGCAACTACTAGCAACAGATTGTCTGCATAAGCTTGCAGCTGGACATAATCTGGGAGGATGAGTCGCAGCACCGTGTCTGCTAGAACGTTCCAAAGCAGGGGTCCGATGCAGGACCCCTGTGGACAGCCCCTTTCCAGTATCCTCTCATACCTCTTGCTTGGAGTCTGGTAAACCACCGTGCGTCCACTCAGGAAACTCCTGGAAAGTGTTACAAGGGTGGTCGGCAGGTTCACTTTCCGCAACTCACCCAGTATGGATGGCCACCAGACATTGTCGAACGCCCCCGCGACATCCATCGAAACGAGCGATGTGTGGAGGCCCTGCTGGCGGTTCTGGCGAACTAGATTAACCACCCGATGTAGTGCTCTGCAGGTCGACATGTCCGGCCGGAACCCATATTGCTGTGGGTGTAGTAGCCCTTTCCGCTTAAAATGGTAGAGTATTCTGTCACTGAGGATTCTATCGAGAACCTTCCCCAGGACTGGCAAAAGGCTGATCGGTCTGTAGGACCTAGGTTCGTTCTTCGGGCGCCTATTTTTGTGAATGAACACAAGACGCGCCTGCTTTCACTGCACTGGGAAGTGACCCATGAGTAGACACTTCTGATACAGAGTACGGAGCAGGTTAGGACGTTCCTGATGCAGAACTTGTACCATTTCGGCCGTGATCCCATCAACGCCAGGTGCCTTCCCCTTCCGTAGGTTACCGATGATGTGGGTTACCTCAGAGTCGGTCACCGGCACGGGCATCTCAGCCTCAAGAATGGGCAACTCTGCGTCACTTCGAAGCTGCCGTTGTTCTTCGGTATCATCTGATTGCTCATCACATGGAAAATGCGAGCGGAGCAATACCTCTATCTACTCCTCCAGTGTGGAGGTTAGGGTTCCATCCGGCTTTTTGATGGATCCCAAGACCATGCTACATTTTAGCTTACCAGAAACTAGTTTATAAGGAAGGCCGAACGGGTTTTCGTCACAAATATGTTGACAGAAACTGAGCCATGAGGTCTTTTTTGCATCGTTTATCTTATGCTTGTACTCGGCATTGGCCCTCTGGAACTCCAGTTTCCTGGTAGCCCGAAGGTTGTCGTCCCTGCATCGTTGAAAGCGTCACCGGAGCGCCCTCACATGCTTCCTCGGCTCCTGGCTCCACCAGGGAACTGACTGGTGGTTATTGGGCCTCCGTTGCACGAGTGTGCACTCTCCTGCTTCTCTGACCGCCTCGGTGAGTGTGGCCACAACATTCTCCATATCCCCGACACTCTCAACCTTAGAAACCTGTGGGACTATGTCGGCCGTCTTGTTAGCGAGGCATTTGGCAAATCGACTGCGGTTTCCGACAGTAAGTCTGTAGTAACTACTCTGCCATACCGGCGAGTCGCACATTACCTGGTAGGCAATGAAGCGATGGTCACTACAGCTTTCTGAGTTGATAGTCTCCCATTGCGAGATAAGCCTAAGCATAGCCCCACTCACGATGGTGAGGTCAATCCAGCTCTCGCCCGATGGAGAGGAGTAGGTAGCAATTCCGAACGGATCGTTCAGAATATGCATCCCCCAGCCCTCAGCTGCTTCCTACATCGTGTTTCCGTCCAGATCGTCAACGGGGGAGCCCCAGAGCGAGTGCTTGGCGTTAAAGTCGCCTGCCAAGACTACCCGCCTGTGGGTCGAGATGACCCTTTCGAGTTCAGTCAGAAGGACCCCCAGTTTCAGTGACGGCGGGCGATAACTGGAGACCACAGCCAAGGTGCCGCCAGGAAGCCGTAATTCAATGGCCACCACAAGAGGCGATACGTGGAAAGCGAATGCGTCGACGTTTCTCCGCGTAAGGATTACTGTGGCGCGACATTCGTCACCTTCTTGGGCGAAAACGCTCCATTGAAGTGATAGACATTGTACTAAAGATATTAGAGGGCTGACCGTTTTGGTACAGTCTTATGCCCTGTTGGAAGTGGAAAGAAGAGACAGCTTGAGATGGGAAGTGTGAAGGAAAGTATGATAGGATAGGTTGAATAGAAGGCATGAGATCAGAGGGCGTCTTGCACCGGCATTTATTGAAACGTAAAGTTACAAAAGGTAATACAAATAGATACATTACAACTAATAAAATACAAAATCGGGAATACATGAGTAAAATATAAAAATATATACAATGCAGATTCGTCTGATCGCTTTAACATAATGAAAATGATTACATTAGGTAATAAAGTTTTTACAAATAAAGGAATATATTTACATATATACAATGCGCAATAATATTGCGCGTGATACAATTGTTTTACATTGTTGGTTTACTCGGAATCTTCTTCGGTGTCGTCTTCTTCGGTAGTGGTTTGTTCATAGTTGTCGTTGAGCAATTGGATTTCGTCGGGGTCTTCGTCTTCCAAGTTGTTGGACTGAGTGTGCTCTTTAAGGGCACCCGTTTTAATTATAAAGTTTTTAAAAGTGTGCCAGAGTTCTTTGTTTTGGAAGATAATTGTTGGGTTTGGTGGCCAACTATAGTTCTTCAATAGGTATTTGTGTTGAAGCTCAGTCCTGTCGTCGTCATAATTTGGACAAGTAAATGCGAAGTGCATAGCATCTGCAATAGAGTCCGTTGTGCAGGAGCACTTGTTATTGTTTATGATTCCGAACCTATGAAGATATGCTGGGAAATTGCCGTGGCCGAGTAAAACCTGGGAGACGTACTTGTTTGGCACAAAGTGCCTGGCGGCGTTCCTTATATCGATTGTAGGAATGAAGGAGAAACAGTTCCTGCCCGTATCGGCAGTCCTCCATTCTCTTTGCCAGGCGGAGTTAATGATGTTGATAAGTTCGCTTTTAAGCTTCTTTTGAGGAAGGGCGGTGTATGATGGTTGAATGGAGGAGTTAGCACCAAGTTTGGCCAACAAGTCCGCCCTCTCATTACCATCAACACCAGTGTGGGCTGGGACCCAAGCGAAGTTGAGAGTACGTAGTTCACTTAATGTTCTGGCTGTGTTCTGCACAGTATTGGTGAGTACGGTAGGGTGGCTGTTATTGCACAAGCTGTGCAGTGCCATTTTGCTATCAGTTAAGATAAAAATGTTGCCTTTATAGATGTCCAGGTTGTTTAAGATGTACTGAAGAGCTTTTAGGATCGCCCACATCTCCGCTTGGGAGATTGAGCAATGAGAAGCAAGCTTCTGGTAGGATTGATATGAAGTTCTGTTGTCACTGTTTTTTATTGTGAATCCAGCTCCGGTGCCGTTGATGTTCTTCGATCTGTCGGTGTAGATCCTCCATTTGGCTTTCAGTTTGCTGATGTCTTCAATGTCCCAATGAATGTTAAAGTTCGGTTTATCTGCTGGGTGGTGTGAGTACTCGTCCTTCTTTAGTTTTCTGTCAATTCCATAGTTTGCGTTGTTTTTGTCAATCGAGGTGTTGTTCACTATTAGTTCCAGATTGATTTCATCATGTTCAGAGGGTTGTGGTTTATTTTGGGGACTTTTTGAGGTGAGGTACCAATACCAGATGTTTAGTTTAGCCTGGAGATGGATGGGTGGGATGTTAGCCATGACTTGTAAGGTGTTTGTGGGCGCCGTGTTACAGGCCTTATTGATCTTAATGAGGAATTTCCTCTGTACAGAGGTCAACTTGCGCCTCATGTGGACATTGTTTAGGGCCTCACTCCACACCTGAACTGCATATAGCAGGGCTGGCTCTACTGCCGCCTTGTAGATGAGTTTCAAGTTTATGTAGTTTATTCCCCAAGTCTTCGCCGTAATCCAGTTTGAGGTTAGCCTTTTTGTCCATTTGTTGGCAAATATTGCGGACATGAGTGTGCCAGTTTAACCTGTCGTCGAAGTGAACGCCCAGGTATTTAATGTCTTGTTGTATTTTTACTTTCTTTTCCCTTATAAAAATTCTGGGAGGCCTTTGAAGTCTGAGTCTTTTATTTTTCCTAGTGTACACCATGCCCACAGTTTTATCGTAATTGATGGGTAGTTTGTTATTTTGACTCCATTTGTAAATTTGCTTTAAGTAGTGGTTAGTGATCTCTTCCAATCTGTCTACGTTGTGATGAGATATCATAAGTAGGAGGTCATCGGCGAACGCTTGTAGAGTACAGTGTTGATTAGGAGGAATAGAGTTTAAAAGGTCGTCGAACACGAGGTTCCACAAGTCAGGGCCGCTTCTTGAGCCCTGTGGGCATCCTCTGTTGGTGTCCATGGTGATCCTGAAAGTATTGCTGACGTATGTGATTTTTCTGTCGTTCAGATAATCCTTAGTAAGATGATAAATGTTGTCTGGACAGTTGATATCAGAGAGACGTTTGAGGACACTTGGCCACCACAGGTGGTCAAAGGCCTTGTGGTAGTCGATGCTGATTAAAATTGTGTGCTGGTTTTTGCTCCAGGCACTATTGATGGTCTGCTTGGCGTTAAGTGCAGTGTCGATGGTGGATTTGCCTGGGCGAAATCCAAATTGGTTATTATTTTGTTGGTTTGTTGCAAAAAGGTGCCAATTGATACGATCCATGATCAGGCCATCCAGCAGCTTTCTCATCGTGGGCAGAAGGCTGATTGGCCTGTAGTTACTTGCCTCTGTTGGGTTGGTAGTCTTGGGTATCAGTTTGATGTTGCCTATCTTCCAGTTGGTGGGAAAGAAGCCTGTGATGAGACATGAATTTAGGAGGTGTACGACGGAGATTGGGATTTCTTTGTATGCCTCTTTAAGCATTTCAGCTGTGATTTCGTCGACCCCTGGGGATTTTTTGTTGGCCATGCTGTTGAGGGCCTCTTTAACTTCCTGGAAGGTGAACAGTTTGTCGTGAGGGTTGTGAGTAGTATTTGTAATGCTATTTCTAATTCGTTTTTGTTCTTCTGTCTCGTCTTCCCTGTTGTCCTTTGGGAAATGGTATTCTAGGATACTCTTGATATTATCTGCTATGTTGATGTGGTCGGTGGTGTTATTTTTATTACCTGGGTCGATGATGTCTGGCAAGAAGGAGTTCTTTTGTTTTTTCATGACCAGGTGGTAAGGTAATTCCCAGGGGCCCTTTCTGTTAGATTTCGAGCAAAATTTTTTCCAGGAGTTGGTTCTTGCCTTGTTGATCTGCTTTTTGTAGTTCTTAAGAGCCTCCTTATAGTGGTTTCTGTAGTGTTCTTTATTAGTGATATTTTTAGTTCTGGTAAATTTTTTTCTTAGTTTGTCCACCTCCTTTTTCATTTTACTAAGAGAGTTGTCCCACCAGTGGGTTTTCCTGGGTGGTAGATTTTTGTATCGAAGGGCCTTCCTACCTGCCGTTTGTAAGGCGTTCGTGAAGTAGTTGGCGTAGTTATCTATCTCCTCATGATTTGTAATTGGAGGGAAGTCGTAGTTCCGCCAGATTTTGGAGAATTTTTGCCTAAAGGCAGTCCAATTTGTCTGCTTTGTCCGGAAGATGTTATTCTGCTCATTTATCGTAGGATTGTTGTGTTCGATCTGAGTAAGGATAAACCTGTGATCACTGGCAGAAGGGCAGAGGAGAGTCTCGCAGTTCACAATTCGGTGAGAGAGGCTGTCAGTGACAAGGCAAATGTCTGTCCATCCCTTAGCGTAGGGGGTGTAAAAAGTGGGATGAGTGGTCATGTTGGTGGAGATCAGGTTGAATTCGTTCATGGCGTCCGAAATCAATCTCCCCCTATTATCTTCTTTCTCATGAAACCAGATGGGTGATTTTCCATTTAGGTCTCCCATGACCATGATCCTTTTGTTATTAATCTTCCTTATAGTGTCAGAGAGTTCTTTTATACAATCCTCATCCCTGTCTTCTGGGGAAAAGTAGGTACTGATAATTATGATTGGGTCTGAGAGCGGTAGAACTACTGTAGTCAGTCTGTCTGTACACAGGTGTGGGATTTTGGCAATGTTCAATTTGGGGTTGCAGCAGATGACACCACTTTTGGGTCTGGTGTCTCCATTACCGGACAGGACGTTCCATCTGCCGAACCTCACAATTTTGTTGTTGATGTAGTACGGCTCCTGGATACAAATGATGTCGATGCTCTTTTCGTTGGCTATATGAATGAGATGGGAGCATGCAGCCTTGCTCTTTTTGGTATTGATCTGGAGAATGTTTACCGTTTTCTGGTTGTATGTCAGCTGGGTTGAGATGGTTGGCTGAGTGTGCTGAATTGGAGTGTTATAGGCCATAATTGGTTTGTTTTATTGCTGTTTCCTTTAGTTTTTTAGTTATTGGGCAGCTTGGGTGTAGCGCTCCGTGGTTGGTTGGCTGCCTCTTTGAGTTTGGTTGGCCTTTGTTGTAGTTATGGCAGTTTACGCAGCACGGTGGTTCATTCAGACGGTCGCATTCAGAATATTGATGTTGTTTTCCACAGTGGGTACAGCGTTGTTCTTTGTCGCAGTTTTTTGTGATATGTCCCACTCCGCAGCAACGGTAACACCTCGTTAGTGGAACATAGTCATCCACCTTGATAGTGGCCCAATTTATAGATAGATGTTTTTCACGAATTAGAATATTGCGGATGGCTGGCGTGACTGAGATGACTACGTGTCTACAGTTTTCGTTATGTTTGCCTCTAGTTAGGATTGTGCTTATTTTACATTCATTTTCAAACTCTTCTTCTCCGATATTATCCAATACGTTATTTTGGTTATAGATATATTCTATGATCTTGTCTTCTGGGACAGATTGTGGAATGTTCAGGAGAATAATGCGGGGTCTTCTCCCCTCTGAATGCTTGCATATTATCTTGTTTTGCAGGCCTTGTATTTCTTTAATTGCTTTTTCTAGCGTCTCGCTTTGTTTCTTATCACCCACTCTAATACAGATACCATTGTTTTTTACTTCTCTTACAGCTTTAATTTTTATCTTCAGTTTATGTGGCTTAATTTCCATTTTTAGTTTTTTAGTAACTGTTTTCATGTTGGTAGGGGGTTCTTCCTCGTCCTGTGGTTTAGGGTATACCAGTACAGCGTGAGATCCGCCAGTACCCTCCATGTTAATCTTTTGGTTTAAGGATTTCTGGATGTTCTTTGTGGTGGCACTAGGTTTTATGTTGCGTCTGATGACGTCGCTATAAGTGGGCTGTTGAGCAATCTGTTGTACTTGATGGATCACTTGATGGTTGTTACTCGCACCTCTAACCTCTTTTACTATAGCATGCATCTCGTGGATGTAAACAAATAATTTTGCCACGCTTTCTCTAATTTTAATGCGCTCCTTCTGTTTGACGTTGGTATTAGTGTGTTCTGGACAGAGCTCCAGAATCACTCTAGGAAGCCTGTTGGCATCTTTAACAAGAAAGTTTTCAGTTTTTTCCATTGTGTCCATATTATCTAGTTCGGGTTCCTTGCTACAATTCCCTTGCCCCACGTCCAGGGGGGTCAAGGTAACCCTTGGTACCAATGTAGATGAGTCCATCATTTTCAAATATAATATAAAAAGAAGGTTGTGTTTTGTGTTTAAGTGAGGCACACTGCCCAGGCAATACTGACACACCGAGCAAATACTCAATGTATCAGTATAGAAACAGATAGGAATGGTTGAGTTTTAACAGAGTAAACAATACTCACCGCTAAAAAGTTGAATGGCATCAAAATTTCTTTGTATTCCACAGGCACACTGTTGACCAAAAACAATTGTCCAAACGGATGTCAGCTGCAAAACACCGATGAGGTGGGAAGCTGCCATAAACCACGGGTGTGGGTCAAAAATTGTTCGGAGGAAAAAGTCTTCCAGTACACCTATAGGGGTATCCAGGAGGAGGTGAATGCCGAAGTTTGGTGCTGAAAGTCCCAACAGGGTCCGAGGGATAGCACAAAATGTCTGAGGACACCAGAGGTAGCTGTGTCATGAGCCTATAAGGGTCCTGACCAGACTAGGCTTGCCAAGCAAAAGCTTGGCTAGAGGAACACTGGCTGAGAGCCAGAAAGTACTCTAGCTGAGTCAGGTAGATGCTACCTGGGCTCTCCACTTGTAGAAAGTGCCGACACTGACACTGACACCAGTCGGCACGGGCAATTGGAAGGGCTGGGGAACGACTGGTCTGCTCTTTAGTGGGTCTCCCCAAACAAACTAAAGGCAGACGAGGGTGTCCACCAAACACAACACTTAGTACATGGCTAGGCACAACGCAACACAACACAACACAGACGAAGATGACACAACTGTAGACACACATGATGTAATCCACTGGCATAAACACAAACACTATATCCACAAGACAGACACGAATCCAATATGGCTGCTGGACCACAATCCACCTGGTTCTTAGCCGGGGAGGCCAATATGGCAGTCCCCAAAAACCACTAGCACTTAGAATTAAACTAAGCAAAAAAGTTAGGCTTAGCAAACCTAAGCCTAACTTAGCCCTACTAAGCTATCCTTTAGCACTACACTAAGCTAGCTAGGACTAATATTAGGCTTAACACTACAAAACTTAGGAAAAAACTATAGAATAACAGGAGCTTGAGCAGAGCACAACTTACCTGGCTGAAGACCAAACTCGAACTCCCATTGAAGTGATAGGCCACTAACTTTTCCGTGTACAAGATATGGCTCTTGGAGCAGGGTGATATCAATTTCTTGCTCAACCACTTCTACCCGCAATTGGGCAGTTGCGGCACGGCACTTTTCGGCGTGAAACTGCAAAAGTTTGCAGCCACGTCGTTCGTTCGTCTCTGGTGTGTGTTGAGATACAGAGTTGAATGGTGGTTCGTTATCCCTGATTACGGCGGACCATAGTCCGTCCTGGCTCGAACTCTCTCGAGTTCCCGCGCATAGCACGGGCAGTTGGCATTCATCGCTGAATGGCCGGTACCCAACTGCAGGCCGAATTTCTTGTTAGCTCTTATGCAATTGATGCATTTGGACTCAGTGGCCTTACACTCCTTGTAGGAGTGATCATCGGCACATTTGCTACATTTTTGGTTGTCTGCCGTATAACCATTTGCTACGTGCCGCAAACCGTAGCATTTTTAGCACCGGGTGCAAGCCAAATGTTCCCTCACCCGGTTGCACGTCCAACCCACATGGATTCTCCCCTTCTGCAGGAGAGCGCGGAAGACCATGGGAGAGACCTCGATCACCCAGTTCACGAGGCCCTCCTTTCCCTTCAAAGGGAAGCGAGGCAACAGTTCCCCAGGCTGTGCCTCGATGCTATTCTGTAAAAGAATGGTCTCCACGAGACGTTCGCCTTTGATATCAGAACTGACATCAAATAAAATGACCCGTGGTCGGCGCTTTTGGGGCAGTCGGCAAGTGACCGCCTCACGTAACGCTGACGGGCCCTCTGTCATGGCTTTAGACAGTTTGGTGACGTCCTGGCCCTTCGATACCTCTACCAGGATGCCGTTATTCCGGATCCGCCTCACATTCTTAATCCCGATCCCCAACATAACCGGGTCAATATGTGATTTGAGCAGTTCCCGCGTGCGGTCGCTGCTCATGGCCTGATCCTTGCGGTAGACCAGGAGCGTATGCTCTGTGGTAACTACCTTCGGCTTAGCGGCCGCTCGTGGCCCGTCTTCGATATGCCGGGCCGGTCGAGCTGCTACAGACGCGTAGGTCACGCGTTCCGTGCTTGGCGCTTTGCCTTTCTCAAAGGGAGCTTTGGAAGGTTGTCGACTACCTCCTAACTCCCGTAGGGTCCTGTTTTCTGCTTGGAGGGAGGCTATCTCAACCTCCTGGGCGTTTAGGATGCTTGCCATTTTGTTAAAAAGGCCGTAGATTACTCCGCATGTGGACTTCTGTCACCTAGAGTCAGTCTTACCCAGCAGAAGCGCTAACTCCTGCTGGATGTCGTCCAGAGCGGATCTACGGTTTTCAGCCGTCTCAAGGCCTCCCCTGCTGTTGAGGGGGGCTACCGACGGCGTTTCGGCGGTAGGGCCTTTTTTCTTACCCTTCGACTTGGGTTTCGGCCCGCCCTTGTTTTTGGCCAAGGGTTTCCCCTCAGTCACGGCCGCCGCAGTTTCCACGGGTTTGTCTTCTGGCTTTACGCCGTCTGACTTGCCCGTTTTAACTTTGGCCACCTCCCGCCTTTTTTTCTTCCTGCGCTCGGGGGCAGCTTTCCAGTCGCTGTCCCCGCCAGAAGATACAGTATTAAACGCCTCTGGAGCGGTGTCCAAATCGGAACTACTCGACTCCAGAGGTGTGGAAACCTTGACGGCTTCCTGCCTGCCCTCTCCAGGCTTACTGCGGTCATTGGTGGGTTTGCGTTTCCGCAACCACTTCCTCCTCGATGGTCGACAAGTTAGCGTCAGCTGGCTTCTCAGAAACGCCTGGAGCACTCTTAAAGCATTTACTATTTGCACTCATTGTCACCATTAAAAGAGAAGTATAAAAAGGGAGTGTAGGGGTGATCCCAACCTTTCATGGGCGCCCTGAATCTGTTTGGGAGTCAGGGTATGCGTTCAAGAGCTAGCTCTGACTTCGGTCTCACTGAGGGCTCATTTTGGCCCTCTTATTGCCGGGTCGTCACTGCTTTGGCCTGCTGCCGGGACAGCTATTCATTTAAATGGCCTCCTACCCAAGGTCACCCCAGCCCGGCTGGTTGCTCGGCGTGGGCCGCCCCCTTAACCCTACTAGGAGACGCTCTTCCCGTTTCCAGTTCTCCGGGACCATCTGCGGCCATCCAACGCATCGTCAGGCCTTTAAGCACCACTCCCCCCCAAGCATAGGGAAGTTGGCCCTATACCGAGGCCCCCTCGATGTGGGTTCCTGTCCGTGGTGAGGGGACCTCCCAGAGATGGCTTAGAAAACCTTCTTTGCCATCCCTGGGATCTGAACGCCCACCCACGTGTTTGCCGTGCGTGGTGTCCCGTATGCCGGAAAGGGGGATCCTGGTAGTTGAGGGGCAACATAACGTCCCCAACACACTGCTTTGGCCCCTGCTTCGGATAAACGGGAGGCTCAAATCAGGCTCCGTTTGAGTCAATCGGCTGGTCGTTGAGTCATTCTTGACCTCGGCTTGGAGTCAACTGATCAATGCAGACCGGGTGGACACGTCAGACAAGATGTGCTCTTCTTGACTGCATTGTGAGGGTATAGCTCCTGGGAAACCCTGGTGTGACGGTCTATGGGAGTCTCGCATGTGACGGCATCCCCTTGTTGGGCCCCATGGTGGGTGGGGTCACTAGGAGTCGAATATTTATATATAATTATGGATTCAAAAAACCCAAAACGATCAGATACACCAGCAACGACAAATGAAAAGACATCCAGTCAGCCATCCTACTTGATAGTACATGCTACTGGAGAAAAACCTCTTTCGAAATGCTCTCCATTTCTCATTCAAAAATTATTTGAATCAACTGTTGGACACTTGAAAAAGATCCAGAAATTGAGGTCAGGGGACCTGCTGATAGAAACAGCCTCACCTCAACAATCAGTAAAACTATTGGCAACAAAGACAATGGGAGACATGGAAGTTACTGTAACCCCACATGGAAGTCTAAACTCATCACGTGGGGTGATATCCGAAATAGATCTGATGTCAGAAGACGAATCAGATATCCAAATTGGTTTGTCAGACCAAGGTGTCACTGCAGTCCGACGCATTTCCATTCGTCGAGATGGCAAGTTGATACCAACAAAACACCTTATATTGACATTTAACAAACCAACCTTGCCATCTTCTGTTACGGCAGGATATCTCCGTTGCCCACTACGCCCATACATTCCAAACCCGCTGCGTTGCTTTAGATGTCAGCGGTTTGGACACTCACAGACATCATGTAGAGGAAAAAAAGCATGCGCACAGTGTGGAAATGAAGATCACGAGAGTACTGAATGTAAAAGTACCCCATGCTGTGTAAACTGCAAAGAGGCCCATCCTGCCTACTCTCGGAAATGTCCCACGTGGCAAAAAGAGAAAGAGATTCAGCGGGTAAAGACGGTGAATAATATACCTTACCCAGATGCACGACGCATGGTCACTTCAAATGCACCAGTGAAACAGAAGACATTTGCTGCTGCTCTGAAATCCACAAAGACATGTGGAGTTCAGACAGACATTTCTGTTTCACCAAATGAATCTTTAACTCGCCACGAAAAATGTTTGCTTATACCAACTACCCAAACTGCAGAAAAGGAGAGCAAGAAGACCAAAACACCCCTACCTAAAACAGGGGTAATAACTAGAAACGTGGGTTCGAAGAAGGCTGCTAAGAACCCGCTCAATAAACAAAAATTAAAAGCAGCCATCTCCAAATCTAAGAGATCAGAGGCTCAGTCTATGAGTGAGTTCTCTGACTTTTCTGAGGAGGAGACTAATAAGGAGGTGACACCACCAACTTCACCTCCGAAAGGCAAATCAGCCGTAAAACTGAAGAGGGATACCTTCACAAAGAATGCTGCCTCAAACACATAATGGGTTATAAAATAATCCAATGGAACTGTCGTGGTTTCCGCAACAACTTCTCTGACATTAAACACTTGACATCATCTACCTCATCTCTCTGCGTGGCACTCCAGGAAACCCATCTGAAACCTGGAGAAAGAATTACTTTAAAAGGATTCAATCTCTACCGCAAGGATGATGATAGCCACAACCGTGCCAGTGGCGGTGTGGCTATTCTGGTTTCAAATCGCATTCCATCCTTGCCGATACAAATAACAACAGAGCTGCAAGCGGTGGCAGTCAAAATTTCAATTGGCGTAACTGTCACAGTCTGTTCTATATACTTGCCACCAGATGTCAGAGTCAATGAGGATGAATTGGATACACTAGTTGAACAGCTGCCAACTCCTTTCCTTTTACTCGGTGATTTCAATGGTCACAATCCAATGTGGGGCAGTCCCGACATTAACCGTCGAGGCAGGACCATTGAAAGATTCATTGGCAATCAACAACTGTATTTATTTAATACAGGAGAAGTGACATACTTCCATGCTCCATCAAGAACGTTCACTGCCATTGATCTATCATTAGCAACTCCGAATCTGTTTTCAGCATTTACATGGGAGGTTGGATCTAATCCACTCTCTAGTGACCACTTCCCAATATTTTTAAAATATCAAGGCAGAGAAAGCTGTGAAACAGCCCGTCCACCACGCTGGAAACTGGAAACGGCAGATTGGCCTACATTTTCCTCCATGGCTAACATCACTGAGGAAATGGTCAATACTGCTGATATCAATGATGCAGTTGAAATTGTCACTTTGTGTATTATTCAGGCAGCTGAGAAAACAATGGGAAAGACATCAACAAGATACCCAAAGCATCCGAAACCATGGTGGAACCAGAATTGCGAGGCAGCATTTAAAGCACAAAAGAAAGCTTGGGGGATTTTCAGAAGGTACCCCACTGCTGAAAATTTGGTTGCTTTTAAAAAAGCAAAGGCAAATGCCAGAAGAATAAGAAGGCAAAGCCAAAGGGATTCTTGGAGGAAGTATGTTTCTAGCATAACATCTTCCACTAGCTCAAAAGCAGTCTGGGATAAAATCAATAAAATCAATGGGAAATATGCTTCTCACTCTCTGTCCATGCTGGAAAAGAATGGCACAATAATCAGCGATATACAGGGTATTGCTGATACGTTGGGTGAAACGTTTTCTACTTCATCCAGCAATATTATGTATTCAAGAAATTTTCAGGCTTATAAAGCCCAAAGTGAAAAACAATATTTAAACTTTCATTCCTCATATAATGACGAATATAATGTGCCATTCACCAGCATAGAACTACATACAGCGATCTCTCGCTCGGGGAATAGTGCTGTAGGCTTGGATAAAATCCACTACAGCATGATTAAAAATTTGTCAAACAATTCCCTTTCTAATCTTCTGTGTCTGTTTAACAGAATATGGACAGAACATACTTTTCCTGACTCTTGGAGGCTATCTATAGTTATTCCCATTCCCAAGCCTGGTAAAGACCACAAGAATCCCTCTAATTACAGACCAATCTCTCTGACAAGTTGTCTGTGTAAACTCTTTGAGAGAATGGTAAACAGACGCCTGATGTTCCTCCTAGAGGTAAAGAACTATTTTTCACCACATCAGAGTGGATTCCGTAGGAACAGAAGTACCACTGATAACTTAGTAAACCTTGAAACATCTATACGCGAAGCGTTTGTTAGACGACAGCACTTAGTGTCTGTATTTTTCGATATAGAGAAGGCCTATGATCGCTGTTGGCGATACGGGATACTCCGTGATCTGTACGAATTCGGATTGCGGGGTAATTTGCCGATTTTTATAAAAAACTTCCTACAGAATCGAAGATTTCATGTCAGGATGGGCAACACTTTATCTAGGCCTTTCACACAACAAGAAGGTGTTCCTCAAGGCTCTATTTTGAGTGTGACTCTGTTCCTAATTAAAATTAATAGCATAGCTAACTGTCTTCCCCCTAGTGTGAAACACTCTTTGTATGTGGATGACTTTCAGATCTCCTGCCAGTCTAGTAACATGAGTTTCATTGAGAGACAACTGCAAACCTCTTTAAATCGCATAGAAAATTGGTCCAAGACCAATGGTTTTAGTTTCAACGTAGAGAAGACCTCGTGCATTCACTTTTGCCGAAGGCGTGGTTTGCACCTGGATCCTGAAATATATTTAAATGGAGTTAAAATTCCAATTGTTAATGAGACTAAGTTTTTGGGTGTTTGTTTTGACAAAAAACTGACATTCTTGCCACACTTGCGCAACCTGAAGAGTAGATGTTTAAAATCTCTAAACCTTTTAAAGGTATTATGCTGCTCATCCTGGGGAGCAGACAAAGTTTCTATGCTCAGGATTTATAGGGCCCTTGTCCGCTCTAAGCTGGACTACGGATGCATTGTTTATGGCTCTGCGCGAGAATCTACTCTTCGGATGCTGGATCCAATCCATCATCAAGCACTGCGTTTGTGCACTGGTGCATTCCGAACTTCCCCTGTCCAAAGTTTGTATGTGGATGCTTATGAGCCTCCACTGTCTCTTAGGAGAGAACAGTTGTCTCTATTTTACTATATAAAGCAGAAATCTAACTCTAAACCTTCAGTCGATTATAGAGTATTAGATACTCAGCTGAAAAGGTTATTTGAAACTCGCCCTAGTTGTGTCCCTACATTCCCCATAAGAACGGAGAATGTGAGTAGCACGATTGACCTTAACACAAGCAACATTTCACAGCTAGAGGTCTGTAGTATATCTCCTTGGTCAACTCCTGTGATAAATGTTGACCTTAGCTTAAAGCAGTTTCCTAAGGAATCCACACCAGACTACGTCTATAGACAGCACTTTGCAGAAATTCAACATTGTGACAGGAATTTAATTCCTATTTATACAGATGGATCTAAATCTGATGATTACGTTGGCTCAGCTTTCGTCTGCCAGGATGAAATTGTGGCAGAACAAATTGCATCAAATTCTTCTATCTTTTCTGCAGAGTTGCATGCTATTTATTTAGCTCTAAAGTATATAAATAGGAAAGGTCATCGTTGCTGTGTTATATACACTGACTCAGTTAGTGCACTTCAGGCTTTGATCTCGTGTGAACCTAGTTCCCACTCCATAGTGATTAAAATTCATAAACTGTTTTGCCATCTTATTGCAAGTAATTTCTTTGTAAAATTTTGTTGGGTCCCAGGCCATGTAGGTATAAAAGGAAATGAAGAAGCGGACGCAGCTGCAAAGGCAGCTAGTCCTTCACAGCATATAATGCCTATTGAAGGAGGTGATTTGAAGCTAGTTGTTAAAAAACGACTAGCAGAGCGATGGCAAAACATGTGGAATGCACAAATCCACAATAAACTACACGAGATCAAGCCGAATATAGAAAATTGGACACGTAATAAACAGTATGACAGGAGATCTGAAGTAATTCTTACTCGTTTGAGAATTGGGCATACTCGGTTGACTCATCTGTACCTTTTGAAGGGTGAAGATCAGCCATTATGCCAATATTGTAACTGTACTGTAAGTGTTAAACACATACTTTACAACTGCATTGCCTCTGAGAGGATACGTAGACAGCATTTTGGAAATGCAAGTTTTAAAGAGATTTTGGGCCAGAGGCCAAATCTTGATAAGATACTGAACTTTTTGAAAGTCGTAAATATTTATAAAGAAATTTAATTAATTATTTATATATTTATTTATTTATTTATTATATGCTTATATCTATTTTGTTGTTTTGTTTGTTTGTTTCTATTTACGTTTTTGTGTCATATATATTTAGTTTTGTTATATTTTACCTTTTGTCATGGCGCAGCATGGCCTAAAGGGCCCTTGCGCGAAAAAACCTTAACCAACCAACCAACTTGAGCCTTTTTGTCAATATTTCATACCTCATATTAACCAAAACCTGATTAGTCTTGAGCCTTTTCATCAATATTTTATAAGGGGTGCTTCAGGGGTCACTTTTAGTTTTAGCATTAACATACCTTTTCTAGCTCTCTTCTCTTATGGCTTTCAACCTATCTTTATAGATTTTTCTCTTTGCCATATAAAACTCTTTTAAACCATTTCGTCTTTTCAGATCAGAGCACCTTTGAAATGCCCTCCTACACTTATTCACCTGCCTTGATCTTATTCATGTTTGTGTGTTGTATCTATATTTTGTTATATATATTATGTTCGTTTATTTATTTATTTTACCTTTTGCCTTGGCGCAGCGTGGCCTGAATGGCCCTTGTGCCAGAAAACTCGCACCA
This sequence comes from Centruroides sculpturatus, assembly GCF_000671375.1. Lineage (NCBI taxonomy): Eukaryota > Metazoa > Arthropoda > Arachnida > Scorpiones > Buthidae > Centruroides > Centruroides sculpturatus. The sequence goes on along the minus strand of NW_019385869.1, from coordinate 48,166 downwards.
ACCAACCAACCAGCCTTTTTAGGCTATCCAGCTCATCACACCACCACTTAGGAGCTTTGTGCTTCCTTTCTACCTTAGGGATAGTACATATTATAGCATCCTTAATATTACACTGTATATGGGTGCAGTACCTAATAACCTTGTACTTGTCCTCTAAAATCTCAAAGTTTTTTAGAGATAAATTTTGCCCCAGTTTATGCTGAAACTTGTGCCAATTCGCACTACTAAAGCCAAAATAGCTCCACTGAGGATCAAACACCTTACCTACTATGTACTCATAAATAATTAAACCATGCTCACTAGTGGTTTTATGGATTATACACCAATTATCAATAACTACACCATGTGAGGGTCAGATTAATAAAAGAATTACCCCTACTTGATATAAACGTTGGACCCACCTCTGGATCATTTCAACAGACCAAGTCCCATTTTAAGATCGTCTCCAACAGGAGATTACCCCTATCGTCGGTAGTATCACTGTTCCTAAGAGTAGCTTTCACATTACCATCCATACTTATAATTATGTTCTCACCTTGCAGCTTTCCCAGGATACACTCTAACTCACTTATACTATTATTAATGTCACCAGTTGGTGGACAATACAGACTCACCAAATATACCTTCATATCATCTCCCATAACCTGTGCTACAGCACACATTGAGGATGAGAGGCTCTGTATATCCAGGACCGCCCACTTTTTGTTATAAATTATAACAGCCACCCAGGGCTGAGTCTGGGCGCACCGGAATTGGATGGCCTTCACCTTTATGTTAAACCCAAGTACCTTTCCTGGAGCTGCGAATGCTTCCTGAACCAGGGCAATATCAACCCCATACTGAATCACCACCTTACCAAGCTTTCCCAGGACAGATTGACTCCAATCCATATTTATTTGAGCCAATTTAATTATATAATTTTTAGGACTACTGTCCATAATCGATTTTTGAAAGATACCTTTCCAAGGCTATCTTATATGAGAAACAATCTTTGTCTTTTAATTTATGTTTGTGAGGTTTACCCATCTGCTTGAATGTTATACATGCTTTCTCTGACACCTCTGTTTTACAGTCAGGACGTTTATGACCAGACTTACCACATATACTACAGATTATATCTGTTGCACTGCAGTGCTTTGCCACATGACGAAACTTTTGGCATTTATAACACAGGGTTACCTTATGGTAATCCTTGACCACACAGCTTTTATAGCCTATATATATTCTTCCACTATTTATTAGTCTTACCTTTAGGCTGGGCACCACTTCAGCCACCCAGTCTGTCAAGACTTTCCCTTTTATGGTACGGTATACCAACCTTAACTCGCCTTTTAATTTTTCAATTGACTCCTCTTCCCCAAAGAGAGTGTTACTATTAAGATCACCTGTGTGTTCCAAGACCTCTTCCATAGACATACTTTTAGGTACATCTTTTATAATCATTCTTGGCCGCCTTTTGGTCAGCTGTTCAATTATTAAGTCACCACCTGTTAAATTCTTATTATTTAAAACCTTATCAAGGTCACCCTTACTGGCTAGAGTAACCACAATACCATTGGTACGCATTTTACAAATGCTACCAATTCTTACCTTATCCTTTCTAGGATTAATATTTTTCAAGAAGCCTTCTTTTATGACTTCACTATTCATTTCATTATTTTTACCTTTAACCAATACTACTGCTTCATCTTTGCCACCATAGCCACCTTTAATAGGTCCCTGAACCTTACCTGTAATAGGGGCATCAGCTCTAGTCACTTGAGAGAAGATAGGCTTCACCTTATATTCTTTTTCTAGCTCACATTTCACCTCATTTACCGTTCTTATTTCTGCTTTAAGCACTTCTTTCTCAATAACCAGCCCTTTTGTGCTTCAGTCATGTAATCCAATGTTTTACTAGTCATTACACTAGTTATCCTACTACTTTTGTCATAGCATAATTTACTTAGAATGCATCAAATGATGCTAGAATTATCATTCTCATCAAGACCTTTACCAGGTATATTTACTCTACCACCACTATTTTCAATTTCCTCAATGACCGAGTCCGAAGATCTACAGCATACCAACCTTCCTCCATTTCCTCCTGTCACCACCTTGCCTGTATTTTTAATATTAGTTTTATCCATTCACAAGGATGTACTGGGGGGATATACCCAGTCGACCACGGCGTAGCCCTCTGCGCCATGGCAAAGCTACCTACAACTGGGATTCACCAGGTCACCCGAAGGGATCGTTCACGACACCAAGATTTGTTAGTTGCCTAGGTGCCATCCAGCTCTTGGCACAATACCTTCCACCTTATCTTAAGCAACCGCCGCTGTATCCTTAGCTTCCCCCGCTGTATCCTTAGCTTCCCCCGCTGTATCCTTAGCTTCCCCAGACAATTCCATGGACATGAGCTTTGGCCATACCCCTGGTAATGCTAGGGTACTAAGCCCCCGTCACAACTAGGTAGGCACAGTCAACGATTAGAAAGTTGATGTCATCAGCATGAGACACAAATTTGACTTGTTCTTTAATACCAGGAACATGGATTGCTTCAATCATGTTGTCCATCTTTATGCTACTTAGTAGCACCTCTATGTAGATTGTGAATAGGATCATTAAACTTGGGCAACCCTGCCTGACCTCCACATCACAAATAATTTCATCAGAGTTACCTCTCTCAATATGTATAAAGGTATGCGGTGTTATATAAAGTTTTTGTATCATCTCTATCTCATGTTTAATGAAACTGAATTTGCAAGAAACTTCTAAAGTATTTTCTGATTGACTGTATCGAACATTTTACTGACATCAATTGAGAGGATGAATAGTAGACTGTTCCTCTTTACATAAAGGTCTTCAATCACCTTAAGAAATGTAATGCTGTTTTGAATAATGTGATCCTTTACCCTAGAGCTTTGTGCACTAGTCACATAGTTTTTAAATAAACTTTCAAGCCTTTTAGAGATCACTGTTCTGTAAATTTTGTAGTCAATGTTCAGTAGGTTGATCAGTCTAAAATCACCTAGGCCATTCTTATTGCCATCCTTTTTGTTAATGAGGATTATTTTTCCTATTCCGAAAACCCCATCAAACTCACTAGTGTTGTTTAAGTTATACAGAATATCAATTTACAATTTGCTAAAAACAACCTGTAAAATTCAGCACTAAGATTACCTTACCAGGTGGATTGCAGCTTTTATTTCGTCTTTAGTAATCTCTTTATTAATAATACAGTAAGATCCCGCTTAGTGTGGATGATACCAATGCTTTCCTAGACAACGAAACGCTAAGCAAAACAGCATTATACAAGGTCATTTTAACATAGAGTAAATAGGGAAAGGGGAACATGCAACCAAAAATGAACAAATTTTACTTTAAGTTATTTTTTATATTGTGATGACTGAGGGGGATATGACGACATCGTACCTCTTTGGATCGGCTATCAAGTCAGAGGGACTTGCGCACGGGTCAGAGATGGCTTATTTTCTTTCTTTACTTTTATTTCGAGGGGACGGGACTATTTTTTTTGCCTGGTTGAGTATAGGAGGGAGGGGTGACGTCAATAAGATGACAGGTGATATACGATGTGGGGTTCGGGGACCGTGAAGATTTATTACGCACTTTTTCGGGTAGAGTCCTGCCACCAGGTGTGTTTTATCAGACACACCGCCATTTGAGATGAAATGGATGATTAAGGTGCAAGGGTAAGAGCCACTCTGAAGTTTAGGAAGAGCCTCTCAGGAGGAAGAATGCAGAGTCAGATATAACTAATTTATGGATATTTATTAACATAAACGAAAGTTTAGAACATCATTATAAAACCCGATTTTGGAAATTTGCCTATTTTTATCTATACAACGTGGGGTGCCTAACAGGGGGTATTCAAACTTACACGACTCACAACATACCAGGTAAACAAGATGTCTTCTCTTGTGACGTGGACCTGACAGCCAAGACTGCGGAGGTTTCTGGTGTTTGCTGCACTTCATCTCGTGCTTGCTCGTTTTTGAGCTTATTTTCTCTTGAACCACTCTTACTCTGGTGCTCGTCTGGTCTCACTCTCTGGTTTTCTGTATTTCTCTCTTGCTCTCCGTCTGTCTGATTGTGACTGCGACTCCAACTGGAACTGCAAATCAACTCCCTGTGTCTGCATCTGCAACTCAACTGCCTTTCTCTCTGGCTGGAGCTAACATACATAGTGAAACAAGAATGTAAGTTTAACAAAAGCAATATTTTACTTTTACAAAAATTTTATTTAAAAATAAAAAGAAATTTCCAAATACAAAAATTATAATGAAATGTTTTAAAAATAAAAAATTTTTAGATGTGCTTTGGCTGTGTCCCCAACTGCAAACTGTACTTTTTCTGGTTGGAGTTCTTTTAAACACTTTTCAGCATGAGAAAGTTCATCATCGGGTGATAATTCATTGGCAGTGTCATCATTGTAGCAGAGGTAGTGTTTTCTTATTTGGTGGTGATGTTGAGCTTTCGTAGAGTCATCTCTGGGTTTACATGACTCATCTTTGCTCTTAGTCATTGATTGCTTTGACTAAGTTTTTCATTTAATATGTAAACATGGCTGAAAACAAGGGGGATGTTCCCTGTTTCTATATATATCTTTTATAATTTATGATTATTTAATTGCTCCTTTCTCTTTGTTTTTGGCATGTTGAGAAATTTCTGATAGTTGGATAATAAACCGTTTTATTCTATTTAATTTTAGTTGATATTAAAATTTAAAAAGGGGGAGTCCCTAGATTGTTAAAATAGGCGAATTTCCTCCTACGACTTTGGTTGTTATTCAAGATATAGTTAAGGTTCACGTGAATACATAATTTTTGTTTATTTACTTTATAACAGTTTACAAATGCTTATATATATATTCATTTATTTTTGGAGGAGGAAGTGGTGGTCTTCACAATGAGTAACTAAGAACACCAATTAACTAGAAAACATCCCTCAATGTGGGTTCCTGTCCATGGTGAGGAGACCTCCCAGAGATGGTTTAGTATTTTTTCTTTACCATCCCTGAGATCTGAATGCCCACCTACATGTTTGCCATGCATGGTACCCCGGTAGTTGAGGGGAAACATAATGTCCCCAATACATGTGGTTTATAATTTACAGAGAAAGTGTGGTTAGGAAATGCAACAAAATTATTAATTTCTCAGTGCATTGAGTTGGAAAAAGAATTTTGTAAGCCTATGATAAAGAAAAATTATGGAACAAAATATCAGTCATTATCCATGAAAAAGGGCATTCTTTCACTGGTGAAGATTGTGCATACAAGTGGAGAAACTTAATAGGGACTTACAGAAAAAATACAGACAAAGCAAGAAAATCAGGTGAAAGCAGTATTTGTTGGCCTTATTTTGAGATGTTTACAATGGCGTTTGGGAAAAAATGCAACAATGTACCTCCTGACAAGTATTTACAGTCAAACCTCTCTTTGGCTCCTTCCCCATACTTGTCTTCTATTGAATCTTCCAATTATTCTGTACCTTCACAGTCCTCTGCATCCTCTCCTACCTCTACCCCTTCACAGTCTATTTCTGTACTTTCTTCATCCCCATCTTCATTCTGCTCTAATGTACCATCTGAAAATTATAACCCTTTTCTCCCTGACACATCTGAAAACATTTCAAGACCATCGAAAAAACTAAAGCAAGACAGATCTGCACAGGCACCAGCTTGGTTTGTTGAAGAAATGAAAAAAAGAAATGAATTTGATCAAAAGATGTGGGCTGAAATGAAGATGCTAGAGGAAAGAAGAGTAGAAGCATTGGAAAATTTAACTGAAGTAATAAAAGAGCTTGTAAAAAGAAAATAACAATAAAAATTTGTTTTAAAATTTATATATTTATTGAAATTAAGTTTTGCTTTATAAATTTATAAAAAATACATTGTTTTACAATATTTTAAATAAACTAATTTCTGTTTAATAAAGAAAGTTGATAATGCAGGTATACATCTTCAGCTATCCTTGCTCGTTTTGACAATCCAGTTTCACAGGGTTGCAATGAGTCCTCAGGATTATTTGAACACATTTCCTCATAGTCATTATCAATTTCTGGTGGAGGACCATCATTATACATAATACACAAATTGTGTATAACACATGCTGAAGTAATCGCAACAGGCACAAGCTCCCTACTTAAAATATATAAATATTTTAGTCTCCTCATATGGCCAAAGAGATGACCAAATGCCTGCTCAATAACAACTTGAGTTGAGCTAAAAACTTTGTTATAAATTTTTTCTTTTCTTCCAAGATGACCATTCTCTAAAAGGTGTAAGAAGGTGTCTGCTAAGTGGATAAGAACAGTCACTTAAAATGTGTGAATCATTTGGTAAAAGGTTTGGATCATTAGCAATGGCTTGTGCAATTGTAGAGTTATGGTACACTCTAGCATCATTTGCTGATCCTGGCCATCCTGCGAATATGTCAATAAATTTTAAATCTGCACTGCAAATGGCTTGCAAAATTACACTTGCCACTTGTTTTCTATTAATGTGATCATTCTTCTCATGTTTTCTTACAGAAAACAGAATATGTGTTCCATCAATACAGCCAAGTTTATTGGGCAAACTATTAGCTCTTAAATCAGCAAAATCCTTAATTGCTGTTTGGGTTGCTTCACCCTTTGGCCATTTTCTGATCTGTGGAGCAAGTTCTAGTAGTTGATAACAAAACTTGGTGAACTCAGTATTTGCATGACTTTGGGACATTCCAAATCGATCTGATACACCACAGAAACTCTCTTGGTTTCCTAATAATCACAGAGACATTAGCACTATATTTTCTTTTGGTGTATACGGTTTTCTCATAGATACTTTTGCTTGTAGCATTTTCAACAAAATCTGAAAAGAAAAAAAAAATCATGTACTGTATATTCATACTTAACTGTGTAGTTTGTATAAGATATGATAAAATAAAGAGGATCGGAACACACAGTTTCTCGTGAACGAAATGGCATTATAGAAAACACTTTAAAAAATAGTCATAAAAATATTAAATAACAGTAAATGATTTTGAAATCGGTTTAAAAATTTTAAGAATTTCAATGAAGTTTTAATAATAGCATTGAATTTGACTTAAAATGATAATTTCAAAGTATCTTTTATCATGCGTGCAGCGTAATAAAAATTAGTGCAGCATAACAAGCTAAATCACAAAATACTTCCACTTACCTCGACTGTTAAATGTGACATGCGAAAATGGCTTTTAAAAATTTCATTCAAATATCGTGGTACGATATCGTGAACATAACCAACGATTTTTGCACGCTTTCTTTGTTGTTTGGAATCAATCATTTCCAATGACATAAATAAACCATCATTGCCACGTCTTCTTATAAAAAACATCGAACTTAATGGCTTTTCTTCTAATAACAATGAACAAACGCGTGTAAATACAGCAGTAAGAGAATCATTGTTTACATCGGCCATTTTGAGACAGCTTTCTCCTTAACGAAAATATTTTCAACCGTTAGCAGCAAAAACGTCATTTCCGGTAGCAACTGCTCAGCACACTGCTGAATAAAAGAATGCGCAGTATCATGGCATTTATAGTTCACAGGTTGCCTTTTATCCTACAAAAGCACCTCTCTGACATACGTGCCTTCTTACACAAACAGTGAACAAATCTTTGTCCTGTTTCTAAGGCAGCAGTTCTTAAAGATACATTTGTCTCTGGCACTTCTTCTAGTGGCAAGAAGTTTTCTTTGGACATGTCAAATTCTGACCTGAACAAGTACATTTAAGTTTTCAAATAGGTTCATACTTTTAAATTTTAAATTGATTCTTTAATTAATAATAATTATGGTTAATTGTGCCGAAAAAAGGAAAAATTTTTTTATAATAATTAGACCTCAAAATATTAATGAATTAACTGCATAGTTAGTAACATTAACTTAAACAGTGGCAAAATTGAACAATACATACCTGCAATACAATTTATCGAGTATCCTGTATTTTGTTCCAATTTTTTGCAAACCCTGTTCATCCTTTTGAAGAATTATTCTGATAATATTACAGAGATTTTCTTTTGCTCTGTCGACATCAGGAATTGGTATAATTATATTATTACCAATTTCTACAGGAGCATGTATTGAATCCGAAGCCAATTTCCTTCTCTGGGCCTGTTTTTCCAAGCTTAGATGAGCTTTTTTAAAGGAGAGAGTTGTAATTTGATACTTATATGTTTATATAAGGGAGATAGTTGATTTTGTTTTTCTGACAATGGGGTTTTTGTTTTTCTTTTTAAAGTGATAAATTTATTCAAAATATGTTACAGTTGTTATAATTTAGAAGAAAGAAAAACAAATTGGTTTGCTCACGGGTCGGATCTCACATTAGAATATATATGTAACTTTGCTTCATCATTGTTGAGAATAATTTTACACTCTTCTAATGCAAATGTTGAAAGTATCTGCAATAATGTTGATGAAGAGGACTATATTTTATATGAGGATGCTGATTTCAGTTATGAATTTTCCTATCACAGTTGGAAAAAATTACTTTAAAATGCAATTGTAAAGTGTCCCATTGATGTAGGATTCTCATTACGCAGTTGCTTCTTGATAGCCACCATGTAGGAGAAAGAGGAGAAATTTTTGTGTGTACCTAGTAATCATTCATCAATCTGTATAGCTCCATATAGGAATCACTGTACAAAGCAGATCTGAGAAATCAGTTATAAATTATTTGCTCAGAGAAATATATATTTCCAGGCAATTCCTCTGACACATGTGAACAGGATNTCCGGATTTTTCCTTATCCGGACTACCTTCGTCCCCAATTAGTCCGGATAATTGAGGTTCCACTGTATTTGCTCAGAGAAATATATATTTCCAGGCAATTCCTCTGACACATGTGAACAGGATAAATGAAGAGAATGGTGCACTTTATTAATTAATATTATATTTGGGTTATCCTCTTTCATGTGTTTGTTAATATTGCACAGATTAGACACACCTTCAGTTCAAATACCAAAGCATTATTATATATTGATACCAACATCAGAGAAAAAGTGTTTAACAGCATCATGCAATGTCCCTGCAATAGTAACTGTGACAGGAATTAATCTGGGGAATTGATTATTTTTTTGATTATTTTATCAGTTATAATATCTAATACAGAAGTATAAATGTTTTACACAAGAAATATCGGTTGATTCATCAATGGTATTCATTAATTCTTAATATCCTCAATTTCTTCTTTTAGCATTGCAGAAGCTATGACATTCTTAAAATAGAGTAGTTAGTTCTATGCATTTTTAAATTTTTTCTGTTTACCACCATCGTTAATGAACTTGACAAAATAAATTCATTTTTTTACTAACTCTGTTAAATGATCAACATTTCAAATACTTGTATAGCAAGCAACAAATGCAGCTAACATGAGTTCAAGTGTAGTGAATGTAGTGAACATATGTTAGACTTGATGTTCATTGTCAGAGATTATGAAAAACTGGTTGGACTCGCGTAACTGGTTATGTAACAAAGAATGCACTGCCTTGACTCATAGAAGGTCAGCACTGAAAAAGGGGAGAGTGAACAAGGTCAACGAGGGGGTCAACAGCACCACCAACCTTTTATTATATAACCGGAAAATCATTTACAACACATTTTGTCACAGTGATGTTCTGTATGAACTGATGTTATATAGCATTTAACAACAATTTTGATCATTGATTCCAACAACATAGACTTTTGAGAAAATATGATTGTGTAAGATGCCGTTTTTTAGGGGCAATCAGTTAATTGCGCGCCAGGAAAATCCTAGGGACTGATCATATGTGGGTGGTGATGCTGGAGGCAAGGATTACACATGCCCTTACAAAACCATTTATTTTTGACATAAAATAACTTATACTACAAACAAAATAGATTTCCTTGAGGTTCAGATGTTCAATATGACATTTGTGGATCTCGGAAGGTTGCTGAACAGTCTATGATGATGTTGAAGATGCAGCCCTGGGGCAGAGACAACTTAGGTGAGGTGGTGAGAGGGTCTGCTTCTCCCTGGAACTTTCAATATCAGGTTAATTCAGACGAGGTCTGTTGAATAATATAGAACTGTTCTGCAAGGATGAATCACACTGGTCAACTACAGCCAAAATTGGAGGAGAACTGATGTCTTGACCTTGATTCTGGAGATTTTATATGATTTTTCTTTTGAATCTCACCTTTTGATTGGCTTTGTATTCTTTTTCTTGCTTCCTGATTGGTCTCCCTTTTGTTTCCAGGTAAAACTCAAGACTTGTTTGGGTCACAAGAAAGATCTGTTTTGCGGTGTCTGTCCAATACCTTTTAATCAACGTATCTGTTACTCAGCTGGTAAGATTATTTGTAGCTCGCCTAAGCTGTGTCTTTACATTCGACATAAGCATGGAGAATGTAAGCAGCACAATTGACCTGAAAATGGGCAACATTTCACAGCCTGAGGTTGACAGTATATTACCTTGGTCAACTCCTGCAATAATTGTTGACCTTAGCTTAAAGCAATTTCCAAAGGAATCCACCCCAGATTATGTCTACAGGCAGCAGTTTGCAGAAATTCAACACCATGACAGGAATTTAATTCCTATTTATACAGATGGATCTAAATCTGATGATTACGTTGGCTCAGCTTTTGTCTGCCAGGATGAAATCGTGGCAGAACAAATTGCACCGAATTCATTCATCTTTACTGCAGAGTTGTAGGCTATTCACCTAGCCTTAAAGTATGCAATCAGAACAGGTCATCGTCACTGTGTGATTTACACTGACTCAGTTAGTGCACTTTAGGCTTTGATCTCATGTGAACCTAGTTCTCACTCTATAGTGATTAAAATCCATAATTTGATTTGCCATCTTGTTGCAAGGAATCTGTATAAAATTTTGTTGGGTCCCAGGCCATGAAAGTATAAGAGGAAATGAAGAACCTGATGCAGCTGCAAAGTCAGCAAGTCCTTCTCAGCATACAATGTTTACTGAAGGTGGGGACTTGAAGCAAGTTGTTAAAAAACAACTAGCGGAGAGATGGCAAAATTTGTGGAATGCACAAGTCCACAATAAACTACACAAGATCAAACCTATGATAGAAAATTGAACACACAAGGAATTCTATGACAGGAGATCTGAGGCTATTTTTACAAGTTTGAGAATTGGACATACTCAATTGACTCATCAATACCTTTTGAAGGGCAATGAGCAGCCAGTATGCCAGTATTGCAGCTGTTTTTGAGACCAGGCGTAGACAGCAATTTGGAAATGCAAGTTTTAAAGAGATTCTGGGCCAGAGGCCCAATCTTTATAATGTATTGGACTTTTTAAAAGTCACTAATTTGTGTAAAGAATTATTTTATGATTATACCACTTACATGTTGTGGCGTTACAGGAGTGGAGTCTTGGAGAATGAACTCTTCCATCTTTAGAAAATGAACTCATCCGCTAGCACTTTCAGTAGTATATAACTACCGTCTTCAGGCGGTCTATCAAATTCAACAGCTTAAGATTTTCGAACACTTATTCAACGGTTTCACAAATTTCAGATATTCAAAATTATCGAACAATATTTCCGTCGAATTAACTAATTTTTTCATTTTCGAATGTTATTTAAAAATCGTTTTATGCATCATAGTCCGTGGAATGAAAACAGTTTTACTTAAGCATGTTTTAAGAAGAATAAGGCCGTAAAAGAGCCTAGAACATGCATAAAGTATAAGATATGTCAAAAAGACATCCGAGTAGCAAAGACTTCAACATTGTGGATTTAGTTGTTTAAAGGCTGTTACCCAAAGTTCTGGTAATTCGAGAGTTGGGGAGTTGCACAGTTCAGTGGCTGAAATATAGAGACTCTCCCAAATAAATAGCTCTTTATGTTTGTTGCAGCCTTTCAGTAACTTTGTTTTGTTCCAGAGCGGCTGGTAATTGTGGTCAAGCACTTTCTCTGCTAACTCTGTAACTGGCCTGTCATTTTTGATGTCATCTTGATGTTCAAGAATACATGAACATAACCTTCTAGTTGTGGCCCCTACATAACTGGTTTCTTCACCTGACAATGCGTGTTTTAGCAGGACTTGGTAGATTCCTGATTTTTTGTTCCACTGATATCTGGCCCTATTATTACATAGCAGTCTTCTTAGAGTTGATGGTGGTGTTATTGTAGAACAAAACCATTAGTTCTAAACATATGTGCAATTTTTAAAGAAATGGGACCTAAATAGGGTATTGGGGGATGTGCTATTCTTAGGTTTTCCTTAATAGAAAGAAAAGTTTGCGGAAATTTATTCTTAACACGGTTTTGAAGAAATGTAAATTTAGAGCGTGAATAACCAGCATTTAACATGGCATTATAACTGATAAATAACTCCTCTTCCACTAATGATTGAGTAGAAGGAAGAGGTATGCCCTCTGTATTAGAGAAGAAATAGCAGAATTTTTGTACTGTGATGGCTGGTAAGCAGTAGCAGGTATGATTTGCGGTGTTTTATTATTTCTATGATGTACAGTGAATGTAACCTCCGGAGACATACATATGTCTAGATCCAGGAAGGAGATTGTATTGTTTTTTTGTTCTTCAACGGTAAAATTAATTGAAGGATAAATGGAGGCTAACATTTGCGTGAATTGTTGTAAACCCTCATTGGAGCCGTCCCACACAATTAACACATCATCAACGTAGCGTATATACATGAGAGGATACTGGATAGTTAAGGGGGCATTAAAAACTCGATGTTCTATATTCCTCATAATCAGTTCAGCTAAAACAGGAGATAGTGGGGAACCCATTGGTACACCTTGTGTTTGTTTACATATTTTCTCATTATATTGGAAATAATTATTATGAATGACTTGAAAAAGAGCTTCTCGCAAGTGTAGAACATGTGATATTGGGTGACTAGCATTGAGGAATAGAGTATTTGCCAGCATGACAGCCTTGAAATGCAGGACAGACGGAAATAAAGAGATGACATAGACTTTGTAAAGTTGGTATGAATTAGATGGGAGGTTTCCTAATTTTTGTAAGATGGTAACTTTAGCTTCAATAGCGGCATGTGTTACGAATTCAAAAGGTGGAATCAAAGAAGTGATATGTTTTGCTAGCGCAGCCTCGAGATGGTACGTGGGATGGGATCTTTTATTGACTAGTGGTCATAGCGGCCAGGAAGGTTTATGCGTTTTTACCTCAAAAAATAATCTAGGGCAGGTGACATTCTTTGGAGGATTGAGAGGACCGTCTAACGATTCCACTATTCCAGGCAAAGCTATAACTTTGCGTGCTTTTTTTAACACCGTGGAAGTAGGATATTTTTTTAGTATGATGGATTTGGAATGTTCTAGGAACTCTTTGGCTCTATCTAAGAAATCCTGGTTTTTGCATAGAACAAAACGTTTTTCTTTATCAGGCACTAATAGATTTAACTGATTTGTTGCCAGGAAAGATTTAACCATCTGTGTTGTCTTCAGATTGGTCCTCGTAGTTTTAGAAGAATTTCACATCTCGCATCACGTCGTTCACATCTCTTACGAAGCAATGCTTCTTCCTTTCCATCCTTGCCCAAACTGAACAAGAGGATCCCACTCGTTGGAAAAGGAAGGAATGAAACATTCCTCCCCTCCCAGTGCATTAAAGATGATGTCATTAACATGGAGACATTTCACCTTTTGGAACAGGTGCAAATGGCGAAATGTCTCTTCTCCGTTGAACGCAGAACAGAGAATGCTGTCGACATCTCCTATTTCTGAAGGCGATCCTGTGAAGGAGAGAAACCTTTTTGCAACTGATAGAAGAGAGTTCCTCTCCCCACTCAAAGGGGCAAAAGACCCTCTTCATCGATTGCAGAAGGAGAACGCCCTTCACACTTCTTCATCTTCTTAGGCTGCAACCACCGCCAAAACCACCAGCTTTTCATTCTGTAAAGAAATGAAAAATATATATATTCATGGGATATTTAACACAGAAAAAGTTCACCATTATACTCATGATGGATCAGAATTTGTGTAGCTGGCATTAGATCTTACAAGAAATTGCTAGAAGGTTTGAACTACATTTGCAGTAGAGACAACCGACCCGGAACGAATAAACTGTCTTTAAGTGTAATTTACATTTATTTGTACAACAGAAAAGTAAAGACACGCCGCATGTAGCCATGTGCAAAAGGCACTCATACTCGATCTGTAGCCCATTTTGTTCTAGAGCAATTTACTCTAATGTGCGTCACCTAAATGCATCGATGGCATTTAAGAGAGTTTCGTGCAAAGAAATTCCATATAAGAGTTGACGAAAACACGACATGCCTGCAGCCAGGACACGAACGTTTAAGTGGCACAAAGCATTTGTAGAGGGTTACGTAAGTGTGGAAGATGGACTGCACTCAGTAAAGACTGCATTGTGGAAAGAGACAAACAACTTAAGGGAAACAATTCTTTGTGTCCAGGCTGTATAGATAACTGTTAAGATGTGTTTTAAGTGGTACAGAGTTGCAGACAATTTAATTCTTGCAAAGTAAGCCATTAGAAAGCATTCTTACTAATACATAGATTTAATGGAGAAGTCAGAGGTTAAAGGGCAAAATTTTTGATATTCCGGATGTGTCGAAGGAACATGTCATGCTTCAGATTATGGTCTCCATTTATCCTTCGGTCCATCCAGTTTAGAGTGTATATTTTAGTTTAAATACGAATTGTATTGCGTGATTTTGAGTTACTATTAAATAAGTTTTAATTGAATTTCTATAAATAAGATATTTGCAAATAATCCTTATCCTTTGACCGTGATTATAAAATATAATCTAAAGTAATTAATTACGAAAATAAACCAATGAAGAAATACTTAATTCTTTGCATCTGTCGTTTTCGGCACTTCGATTGCTTTCCAATGTGGCAGCAGGATTAACCGCTTCTGAGCCGCGCTCGAGTGTGACTCGAGCAAGTTTTATAGCGTTACGTAAAAATCGGTCGTTAAGGCCACTTTTGAAAAAATTATTTTTTTTGAATTTTTGGAATGTTTTTTAGGTCCCCAAATTTTTTCAGAATTTTTTGCGCACGCGAAAAAATTTTATCGCGATTTTAATAAGGCTCGATTAAGGCTTAA
The DNA here is from genome assembly GCF_000671375.1 of Centruroides sculpturatus. Classification (NCBI taxonomy): domain Eukaryota; kingdom Metazoa; phylum Arthropoda; class Arachnida; order Scorpiones; family Buthidae; genus Centruroides; species Centruroides sculpturatus. The sequence goes on along the minus strand of NW_019385869.1, from coordinate 33,094 downwards.
TGTTTTTTTAATGGGAGTTTTTTATCAAAATTAATTTATCATTCTAAAGTTGTAGCGCACCGATTTTCCTTCGGTAAAGTTATTTAAAGCTGCTTTCTGATGTCAAAAACGACTTCCGATAGTTTTTTAATTTTTTTAATTAATAGATTTTATTATATAGAAGTTTAATTAATTAGGGGGGGTCGGAAATCGCAATAAAAATTATAATTTTTTTAAAATATTTAAAAATATACCGCCAGATTGAAGTCACCCTACTTTAAACCCTTGTCCTCCCGCGATGTCTATGAGAATGTCCCGGGAAATCGGACTCCAGCTGTGTTCAAGGTCACCCAGCTGTGTAAACAATGACTCATCGGTGTTACATTTCACAGACAGGCGAAACAAAGGAAAATAAAAT